>NW_026735270.1:0-146792 GCF_949786415.1 Peromyscus eremicus | reverse complement strand
CTAACAGTTCACTGTGCACATCTCCACAGGGATACACTAATTCTAACAGTTCAGTGTGCACACTTCCATGTGGACACACTCATTCTAACAGTTCAGTGTGCACACCTCCATGTGGACACACTCAATCTAACAGTTCAGTGTGCACACCTCCACAGGGACACACTGATTCTAACAGTTCATTGTGCACACCTCCATGTGGACACAGTCATTCTAACAGTTCAGTGTGAAAACCTCCATGTGGACACAATCATTCTAACAGTTCAGTGTGCACACCTCCATGTGGACACACTCATTCTAACAGTTCAGTGTGCACACCACCATGTGGACACACTCATTCTAACAGTTCAGTGTGCACATCTCCACAGGGATACAGTAATTCTAACAGTTCAGTGTGCACACCTCCATGTGGACACACTCATTCTAACAGTTCAGTGTGCACACCTCCATGTGGGCACACTCATTCTAACGGTTCAGTGTGCACACCTCCATGTCGGCACACTCATTCTAACAGTTCAGTGTGCACACCTCCATGTGGACACACTCATTCTAACAGTTCAGTGTGCACACCTCCACAGGTATACACTCATTCTAACAATTCAGTGTGAACACCTCCATGTGGACACACTCATTCTAACAGTTCAGTGTGCACACCTCCATGTGGACACACTTATTCTAACAGTTCAGTGTGCACACCTCCATGTGGACACACTCATTCTAACAGTTCAGTGTGCACACACCTCCATATGGACACAGTCATTCTAACAGTTCAGTGTGCACACCTCTATGTGGGCATACTCATTCTAACAGCACAGTGTGCACACCAACATGTGGGCACACTCATTCTAACAGTTCAGTGTGCACACCTCCATGTGGGCACACTCATTCTAACAGTTCAGTGTGCACACCTCCATGTGGACACACTCATTCTAACAGTTCAGTGTGCACACCTCCACAGGTATACAATCATTCTAACAGTTTATTGTGCACACCTCCATGTGGACACATTCATTCTAACAGTTCAGTGTGCACAACTCCATGTGGGCACACTCATTCTAACAGTTCAGTGTGCACACCTCCATGTGGACACACTCATTCTAACAGTTCAGTGTGCACACCTCCACAGGTATACACTCATTCTAACAGTTCAGTGTGCACACCTCCATGTGGACACACTCATTCTAACAGTTCAGTGTGCACACCTCCATGTGGACACACTCATTCTATCAGTTCAGTGTGCACACCTCCATGTGGACACACTCATTCTAACAGTTCAGTGTGCACACCTCCATGTGGACACACTCATTCTAACAGTTCAGTGTGCACACCTCCATGTGGACACACTCATTCTAAAAATACAGTGTGCACACCTCCATGTGGACACACTCATTCTAACAGTTCAGTGTGCACACCTCCATGTAGACACACTTATTCTAACAGTTCAGTGTGCACACCTCCATGTGGACACACTCATTCTAACAGTTCACTGTGCACATCTCCACAGGGATACACTAATTCTAACAGTTCAGTGTGCACACTTCCATGTGGACACACTCATTCTAACAGTTCAGGTTGCACACCTCCATGTGGACACACTTATTCTAACAGTTCAGTGTGCACACCTCCATGTGGACACACTCATTCTAACAGTTCAGTGTGCACACCTCCATGTGGACACAGTCATTCTAACAGTTCAGTGTGAAAACCTCCATGTGGACACACTCATTCTAACAGTTCAGTGTGCACACCTCCATGTGGACACACTCATTCTAACAGTTCAGTGTGCACACCTCCATGTGGACACACTCATTCTAACAGTTCAGTGTGCACATCTCCACAGGGATACAGTAATTCTAACAGTTCAGTGTGCACACCTCCATGTGGACACACTCATTCTAACAGTTCAGTGTGCACACCTCCATGTGGGCACACTCATTCTAACAGTTCAGTGGGCACACCTCCATGTGGACACACTCATTCTAACAGTTCAGTGTGCACACATCCACAGGTATACACTCATTCTAACAATTCAGTGTGCACACCTGCATGTGGACACACTCATTCTAACAGTTCAGTGTGCACACCTCCATGTGGGAACACTCATTTTAACAGTTCAGTGTGCACACCTCCATGTGGACACACTCATTCTAACAGTTCAGTGTGCACACCTCCACAGGTATACACTCATTCTAACAGCTCAGTGTGCACACCTCCATGTGGACACACTCATTCTAACAGTTCAGTGTGCACACCTCCATGTGGGCACAGTCATTCTAACAGTTCAGTGTGCACACCTCCATGTGGACACACTCATTCTAACAGTTCAGTGTGCACACCTCCATGTGGACACACTCATTCTAACAGTTCAGTGTGCACACCTCCATGTGGACACACTCATTCTAATAGTTCAGTGTGCACACCTCCATGTGGACACACTCATTCTAACAATACAGTGTGCACACCTCCATGTGGACATATTCTAACAGTTCAGTGTGCACACCTCCATGTGGACACACTTATTCTAACAGTTCAGTGTGCACACCTCCATGTGGACACACTCATTCTAACAGTTCACTGTGCACATCTCCACAGGGATACACTAATTCTAACAGTTCAGTGTGCACACTTCCATGTGGACACACTCATTCTAACAGTTCAGTGTGCACACCTCCATGTGGACACACTCAATCTAACAGTTCAGTGTGCACACCTCCACAGGGACACACTGATTCTAACAGTTCATTGTGCACACCTCCATGTGGACACAGTCATTCTAACAGTTCAGTGTGAAAACCTCCATGTGGACACAATCATTCTAACAGTTCAGTGTGCACACCTCCATGTGGACACACTCATTCTAACAGTTCAGTGTGCACACCACCATGTGGACACACTCATTCTAACAGTTCAGTGTGCACATCTCCACAGGGATACAGTAATTCTAACAGTTCAGTGTGCACACCTCCATGTGGACACACTCATTCTAACAGTTCAGTGTGCACACCTCCATGTGGGCACACTCATTCTAACGGTTCAGTGTGCACACCTCCATGTCGGCACACTCATTCTAACAGTTCAGTGTGCACACCTCCATGTGGACACACTCATTCTAACAGTTCAGTGTGCACACCTCCACAGGTATACACTCATTCTAACAATTCAGTGTGAACACCTCCATGTGGACACACTCATTCTAACAGTTCAGTGTGCACACCTCCATGTGGACACACTTATTCTAACAGTTCAGTGTGCACACCTCCATGTGGACACACTCATTCTAACAGTTCAGTGTGCACACACCTCCATATGGACACAGTCATTCTAACAGTTCAGTGTGCACACCTCTATGTGGGCATACTCATTCTAACAGCACAGTGTGCACACCAACATGTGGGCACACTCATTCTAACAGTTCAGTGTGCACACCTCCATGTGGGCACACTCATTCTAACAGTTCAGTGTGCACACCTCCATGTGGACACACTCATTCTAACAGTTCAGTGTGCACACCTCCACAGGTATACAATCATTCTAACAGTTTATTGTGCACACCTCCATGTGGACACATTCATTCTAACAGTTCAGTGTGCACACCTCCATGTGGGCACACTCATTCTAACAGTTCAGTGTGCACACCTCCATGTGGACACACTCATTCTAACAGTTCAGTGTGCACACCTCCACAGGTATACACTCATTCTAACAGTTCAGTGTGCACACCTCCATGTGGACACACTCATTCTAACAGTTCAGTGTGCACACCTCCATGTGGACACACTCATTCTATCAGTTCAGTGTGCACACCTCCATGTGGACACACTCATTCTAACAGTTCAGTGTGCACACCTCCATGTGGACACACTCATTCTAACAGTTCAGTGTGCACACCTCCATGTGGACACACTCATTCTAACAGTTCAGTGTGCACACCTCCATGTGGACACACTCATTCTAACAATACAGTGTGCACACCTCCATATGGACACACTCATTCTAACAGTTCAGTGTGCACACCTCCATGTGGACACACTTATTCTAACAGTTCAGTGTGCACACCTCCATGTGGACACACTCATTCTAACAGTTCACTGTGCACATCTCCACAGGGATACACTAATTCTAACAGTTCAGATTGCACACTTCCATGTGGACACACTCATTCTAACAGTTCAGGGTGCACACCTCCATGTGGACACACTCATTCTAACAGTTCAGTGTGCACACCTCCACAGGGACACACTCATTCTAACAGTTCAGTGTGCACACCTCCATGTGGACACAGTCATTCTAACAGTTCAGTGTGAAAACCTCCATGTGGACACAATCATTCTACCAGTTCAGTGTGCACACCTCCATGTGGACACACTCATTCTAACAGTTCAGTGTGCACACCTCCATGTGGACACACTCATTCTAACAGTTCAGTGTGCACATCTCCACAGGGATACAGTAATTCTAACAGTTCAGTGTGCACACCTCCATGTGGACACACTCTTTCTAACAGTTCAGTGTGCACACCTCCATGTGGACACACTCATTCTAACAGTTCAGTGGGCACACCTCCATGTGGACACACTCATTCTAACAGTTCAGTGTGCACACCTCCACAGGTATACACTCATTCTAACAATTCAGTGTGCACACCTGCATGTGGACACACTCATTCTAACAGTTCAGTGTGCACACCTCCATGTGGGAACACTCATTTTAACAGTTCAGTGTGCACACCTCCATGTGGACACACTCATTCTAACAGTTCAGTGTGCACACCTCCACAGGTATACACTCATTCTAACAGCTCAGTGTGCACACCTCCATGTGGACACACTCATTCTAACAGTTCAGTGTGCACACCTCCATGTGGGCACAGTCATTCTAACAGTTCAGTGTGCACACCTCCATGTGGACACACTCATTCTAACAGTTCAGTGTGCACACCTCCATGTGGACACACTCATTCTAACAGTTCAGTGTGCACACCTCCATGTGGACACACTCATTCTAACAGTTCAGTGTGCACACCTCCATGTGGACACACTCATTCTAACAATATAGTGTGCACACCTCCATGTGGACATATTCTAACAGTTCAGTGTGCACACCTCCATGTGGACACACTTATTCTAACAGTTCAGTGTGCAAACCTCCATGTGGACACACTCATTCTAACAGTTCACTGTGCACATCTCCACAGGGATACACTAATTCTAACAGTTCAGTGTGCACACTTCCATGTGGACACACTCATTCTAACAGTTCAGTGTGCACACCTCCATGTGGACACACTCAATCTAACAGTTCAGTGTGCACACCTCCACAGGGACACACTCATTATAACAGTTCATTGTGCACACCTCCATGTGGACACAGTCATTCTAACAGTTCAGTGTGAAAACCTCCATGTGGACACAATCATTCTAACAGTTCAGTGTGCACACCTCCATGTGGACACACTCATTCTAACAGTTCAGTGTGCACACCTCCATGTGGACACACTCATTCTAACAGTTCAGTGTGCACACCTCCATGTGGACACACTCATTCTAACAGTTCAGTGTGCACATCTCCACAGGGATACAGTAATTCTAACATTTCAGTGTGCACACCTCCATGTGGACACACTCATTCTAACAGTTCAGTGTGCACACCTCTATGTGGGCACACTCATTCTAACAGTTCAGTGTGCACACCTCCATGTGGGCACACTCATTCTAACAGTTCAGTGTGCACACCTCCATGTGGACACACTCATTCTAACAGTTCAGTGTGCACACACCTCCATATGGACACAGTCATTCTAACAGTTCAGTGTGCACACCTCCATGTGGGCATACTCATTCTAACAGAACAGTGTGCACACCAACATGTGGGCACACTCATTCTAACAGTTCAGTGTGCACACCTCCATGTGGGCACACTCATTCTAACAGTTCAGTGTGCACACCTCCATGTGGACACACTCATTCTAACAGTTCAGTGTGCACACCTCCACAGGTATACAATCATTCTAACAGTTTATTGTGCACACCTCCATGTGGACACATTCATTCTAACAGTTCAGTGTGCACACCTCCATGTGGGCACACTCATTCTAACAGTTCAGTGTGCACACCTCCATGTTTACACACTCATTCTAACAGTTCAGTGTGCACACCTCCACAGGTATACACTCATTCTAACAGTTCAGTGTGCACACCTCCATGTGGACACACTCATTCTAACAGTTCAGTGTGCACACCTCCATGTGGACACACTCATTCTATCAGTTCAGTGTGCACACCTCCATGTGGACACACTCATTCTAACAGTTCAGTGTGCACACCTCCATGTGGACACACTCATTCTGACAGTTCAGTGTGCACACCTCCATGTGGACACACTCATTCTAACAGTTCAGTGTGCACACCTCCATGTGGACACACTCATTCTAACAATACAGTGTGCACACCTCCATATGGACACACTTATTCTAACAGTTCAGTGTGCACACCCCCATGTGGACACACTCATTCTAACAGTTCACTGTGCACATCTCCACAGGGATACACTAATTCTAACAGTTCAGTGTGCACACTTCCATGTGGACACACTCATTCTAACAGTTCAGGGTGCACAACTCCATGTGGACACACTCAATCTAACAGTTCAGTGTGCACACCTCCACAGGGACACACTCATTCTAACAGTTCAGTGTGCACACCTCCATGTGGACACAGTCATTCTAACAGTTCAGTGTTTAAACCTCCATGTGGACACAATCATTCTAACAGTTCAGTGTGCACACCTCCATGTGGACACACTCATTCTAACAGTTCAGTGTGCACACCTCCATGTGGACACACTCATTCTAACAGTTCAGTGTGCACATCTCCACAGGGATACAGTAATTCTAACAGTTCAGTGTGCACACCTCCATGTGGACACACTCATTCTAACAGTTCAGTGTGCACACCTCCATGTGGACACACTCATTCTAACAGTTCAGTGGGCACATCTCCATGTGGACACACTCATTCTAACAGTTCAGTGTGCACACCTCCACAGGTATACACTCATTCTAACAATTCAGTGTGCACACCTGCATGTGGACACACTCATTCTAACAGTTCAGTGTGCACACCTCCATGTGGGAACACTCATTTTAACAGTTCAGTGTGCACACCTCCATGTGTACACACTCATTCTAACAGTTCAGTGTGCACACCTCCACAAGTATACACTCATTCTAACAGCTCAGTGTGCACACCTCCATGTGGACCCACTCATTCTAACAGTTCAGTGTGCACACATCCATGTGGGCACAGTCATTCTAACAGTTCAGTGTGCACACCTCCATGTGGACACACTCATTCTAACAGTTCAGTGTGCACACCTGCATGTGGACACACTCATTCTAACAGTTCAGTGTGCACACCTCCATGTGGACACACTCATTCTAACAGTTCAGTGTGCACACCTCCATGTGGACACACTCATTCTAACAATACAGTGTGCACACCTCCATGTGGACATATTCTAACAGTTCAGTGTGCACACCTCCATGTGGACACACTTATTCTAACAGTTCAGTGTGCACACCTCCATGTGGACACACTCATTCTAACAGTTCACTGTGCACATCTCCACAGGGATACACTAATTCTAACAGTTCAGTGTGCACACTTCCATGTGGACACACTCATTCTAACAGATCAGTGTGCACACCTCCATGTGGACACACTCAATCTAACAGTTCAGTGTGCACACCTCCACAGGGACACACTCATTCTAACAGTTCAGTGTGCACACCTCCATGTGGACACAGTCATTCTAACAGTTCAGTGTGAAAACCTCCATGTGGACACAATCATTCTAACAGTTCAGTGTGCACACCTCCATGTGGACACACTCATTCTAACAGTTCAGTGTGCACACCTCCATGTGGACACACTCATTCTAACAGTACAATGTGCACATCTCCACAGGGATACAGTAATTCTAACAGTTCAGTGTGCACACCTCCATGTGGACACACTCATTCTAACAGTTCAGTGTGCACACCTCCATGTGGGCACACTCATTCTAACAGTTCAGTGTGCACACCTCCATGTGGACACACTCAATCTAACAGTTCAGTGTGCACACCTCCACAGGGACACACTCATTCTAACAGTTCAGTGTGCACACCTCCATGTGGACACAGTCATTCTAACAGTTCAGTGTGAAAACCTCCATGTGGACACAATCATTCTAACAGTTCAGTGTGCACACTTCCATGTGGACACACTCATTCTAACAGTTCAGTGTGCACACCTCCATGTGGACACACTCATTCTAACAGTACAATGTGCACATCTCCACAGGGATACAGTAATTCTAACAGTTCAGTGTGCACACCTCCATGTGGACACACTCATTCTAACAGTTCAGTGTGCACACCTCCATGTGGGCACACTCATTCTAACAGTTCAGTGTGCACACCTCCATGTGGGCACACTCATTCTAACAGTTCAGTGTGCACACCTCCATGTGGACACACTCATTCTAACAGTTCAGTGTGCACACCTCCATGTGGACACACTCATTCTAACAATACAGTGTGCACACCTCCATGTGGACACACTCATTCTAACAGTTCAGTGTGCACACCTCCATGTGGACACACTTATTCTAACAGTTCAGTGTGGACACCTCCATGTGGACACACTCATTCTAACAGTTCACTGTGCACATCTCCACAGGGATACACTAATTCTAACAGTTCAGTGTGCACACTTCCATGTGGACACACTCATTCTAACAGTTCAGGGTGCACACCTCCATGTGGACACACTCAATCTAACAGTTCAGTGTGCACACCTCCACAGGGACACACTCATTCTAACAGTTCAGTGTGCACACCTCCATGTGGACACAGTCATTCTAACAGTTCAGTGTGAAAACCTCCATGTGGACACAATCATTCTAACAGTTCAGTGTGCACACGTCCATGTGGACACACTCATTCTAACAGTTCAGTGTGCACACCTCCATGTGGACACACTCATTCTAACAGTTCAGTGTGCACATCGACACAGGGATACAGTAATTCTAACAGTTCAGTGTGCACACCTCCATGTGGACACACTCATTCTAACAGTTCAGTGTGCACACCTCCATGTGGGCACACTCATTCTAACAGTTCAGTGGGCACACCTCCATGTGGACACACTCATTCTAACAGTTCAGTGTGCAAACCTCCACAGGTATACACTCATTCTAACAATTCAGTGTGCACACCTGCATGTGGACACACTCATTCTAACAGTTCAGTGTGCACACCTCCATGTGGGAACACTCATTTTAACAGTTCAGGGTGCACACCTCCATGTGGACACACTCATTCTAACAGTTCAGTGTGCACACCTCCATGTGGACACACTTATTCTAACAGTTCAGTGTGCACACCTCCATGTGGACACACTCATTCTAACAGTTCAGTGTGCACACACCTCCATATGGACACAGTCATTCTAACAGTTCAGTGTGCACACCTCCATGTTTGCATACTCATTCTAACAGAACAGTGTGCACACCAACATGTGGGCACACTCATTCTAACAGTTCAGTGTGCACACCTCCATGTGGGCACACTCATTCTAACAGTTCAGTGTGCACACCTCCATGTGGACACACTCATTCTAACAGTTCAGTGTGCACACCTCCACAGGTATACAATCATTCTAACAGTTTATTGTGCACACCTCCATGTGGACACATTCATTCTAACAGTTCAGTGTGCACACCTCCATGTGGACACACTCATTCTAACAGTTCAGTGTGCACACCTCCACAGGTATACACTCATTCTAACAGTTCAGTGTGCACACCTCCATAAGGACACACTCATTCTAACAGTTCAGTGTGCACACCTCCATGTGGACACACTCATTCTAACAGTTCAGTGTGCACACCTCCATGTGGACACACTCATTCTAACAGTTCAGTGTGCACACCTCCATGTGGACACACTCATTCTAACAGTTCAGTGTGCACACCTCCATGTGGACACAGTCATTCTAACAGTTCAGTGTGAAAACCTCCATGTGGACACAATCATTCTAACAGTTCAGTGTGCACACCTCCATGTGGACACACTCATTCTAACAGTTCAGTGTGCACACCTCCATGTGGACACACTCATTCTAACAGTTCAGTGTGCACATCTCCACAGGGATACAGTAATTCTAACAGTTCAGTGTGCACACCTCCATGTGGACACACTCATTCTACCAGTTCAGTGTGCACACCTCCATGTGGGCACACTCATTCTAACAGTTCAGTGGGCACACCTCCATGTGGACACACTCATTCTAACAGTTCAGTGTGCACACCTCCACAGGTATACACTCATTCTAACAATTCAGTGTGCACACCTGCATGTGGACAGACTCATTCTAACAGTTCAGTGTGCACACCTCCATGTGGACAGACTCATTCTAACAGTTCAGTGTGCACACCTCCATGTGGACACACTCATTCTAACAGTTCAGTGTGCACACCTCCACAAGTATACACTCATTCTAACAGCTCAGTGTGCACACCTCCATGTGGACACACTCATTCTAACAGTTCAGTGTGCACACCTCCATGTGGGCACAGTCATTCTAACAGTTCAGTGTGCACACCTCCATGTGGACACACTCATTCTAACAGTTCAGTGTGCACACCTCCATGTGGACACACTCATTCTAACAGTTCAGTGTGCACACCTCCATGTGGACACACTCATTCTAACAGTTCAGTGTGCACACCTCCATGTGGACACACTCATTCTAACAATACAGTGTGCACACCTCCATGTGGACATATTCTAACAGTTCAGTGTGCACATCTCCATGTGGACACACTTATTCTAACAGTTCAGTGTGCACACCTCCATGTGGACACACTCATTCTAACAGTTCACTGTGCACATCTCCACAGGGATACACTAATTCTAACAGTTCAGTGTGCACACTTCCATGTGGACACACTCATTCTAACAGTTCAGTGTGCACACCTCCATGTGGACACACTTATTCTAACAGTTCAGTGTGCACACCTCCATGTGGACACACTCATTCTAACAGTTCACTGTGCACATCTCCTCAGGGATACACTAATTCTAACAGTTCAGTGTGCACACTTCCATGTGGACACACTCATTCTAACAGTTCAGGGTGCACACCTCCATGTGGACACACTCAATCTAACAGTTCAATGTGCACACCTCCACAGGGACACACTCATTCTAACAGTTCAGTGTGCACACCTCCATGTGGACACAGTCATTCTAACAGTTCAGTGTGAAAACCTCCATGTGGACACAATCATTCTAACAGTTCAGTGTGCACACCTCCATGTGGACACACTCATTCTAACAGTTCAGTGTGCACACCTCCATGTGGACACACTCATTCTAACAGTTCAGTGTGCACATCTCCACAGGGATACAGTAATTCTAACAGTTCAGTGTGCACACCTCCATGTGGACACACTCATTCTAACAGTTCAGTGTGCACACCTCCATGTGGGCACACTCATTCTAACAGTTCAGTGTGCACACCTCCATGTGGGCACACTCATTCTAACAGTTCAGTGTGCACACCTCCATGTGGACACACTCATTCTAACAGTTCAGTGTGCACACCTCCACAGGTATACACTCATTCTAACAATTCAGTGTGAACACCTCCATGTGGACACACTCAATCTAACAGTTCAGTGTGCACACCTCCATGTGGGAACACTCATTTTAACAGTTCAGTGTGCACACCTCCATGTGGACACACTCATTCTAACAGTTCACTGTGCACATCTCCACAGGGATACACTAATTCTAACAGTTCAGTGTGCACACTTCAATGTGGACACACTCATTCTAACAGTTCAGGGTGCATACCTCCATGTGGACACACTCAATCTAACAGTTCAGTGTGCACACCTCCACAGGGACACACTCATTCTAACAGTTCAGTGTGCACACCTCCATGTGGACACAGTCATTCTAACAGTTCAGTGTGAAAACCTCCATGTGGACACAATCATTCTAACAGTTCAGTGTGCACAACTCCATGTGGACACACTCATTCTAACAGTTCAGTGTGCACACCTCCATGTGGACACACTCATTCTAACAGTTCAGTGTGCACACCTCCATGTGGGCACACTGATTCTAACAGTTCAGTGTGCACACCTCCATGTGGGCACACTCATTCTAACAGTTCAGTGTGCACACCTCCATGTGGACACACTCATTCTAACACTTCAGTGTGCACACCTCCACAGGTATACACTAATTCTAACAATTCAGTGTGAACACCTCCATGTGGACACACTCATTCTAACAGTTCAGTGTGCACACCTCCATGTGGGCACACTCATTCTAACAGTTCAGTGTGCACATCTCCACAGGGATACAGTAATTCTAACAGTTCAGTGTGCACACCTCCATGTGGACACACTCATTCTAACAGTTCAGTGTGCACACCTCCATGTGGGCACACTCATTCTAACATTTCAGTGTGCACACCTCCATGTGGGCACACTCATTCTAACAGTTCAGTGTGCACACCTCCATGTGGGCACACTCATTCTAACAGTTCAGTGTGCACACCTCCATGTGGACACACTCATTCTAACAGTTCAGTGTGCACACCTCCATGTGGACACACTCATTCTAACAGTTCAGTGTGCACACCTCAATGTGGACACACTCATTCTAACAGTTCAGTGTGCACACCTCCATGTGGACACACTCATTCTAACAGTTCAGTGTGCACACCTCCATGTGGACACACTCATTCTAACAATACAGTGTGCACACCTCCATGTGGACACACTCATTCTAACAGTTCAGTGTGCACACCTCCATGTGGACACACTCATTCTAACAGTTCAGTGTGCACACCTCCATGTGGACACACTTATTCTAACAGTTCAGTGTGCACACCTCCATGTGGACACACTCATTCTAACAGTTCACTGTGCACATCTCCACAGGGATACACTAATTCTAACAGTTCAGTGTGCACACTTCCATGTGGACACACTCATTCTAACAGTTCAGTGTGCACACCTCCATGTGGACACACTCAATCTAACAGTTCAGTGTGCACATCTCCACAGGGACACACTCATTATAACAGTTCATTGTGCACACCTCCATGTGGACACAGTCATTCTAACAGTTCAGTGTGAAAACCTCCATGTGGACACAATCATTCTAACAGTTCAGTGTGCACACCTCCATATGGACACACTCATTCTAACAGTTCAGTGTGCACACCTCCATGTGGACACACTCATTCTAACAGTTCAGTGTGCACATCTTCACAGGGATACAGTAATTCTAACATTTCAGTGTGCACACCTCCATGTGGACACACTCATTCTAACAGTTCAGTGTGCACACCTCCATGTGGGCACACTCATTCTAACAGTTCAGTGTGCACACCTCCATGTGGGCACACTCATTCTAACAGTTCAGTGTGCACACCTCCATGTGGACACACTCATTCTAACAGTTCAGTGTGCACACACCTCCATATGGACACAGTCATTCTAACAGTTCAGTGTGCACACCTCCATGTGGGCATACTCATTCTAACAGAACAGTGTGCACACCAACATGTGGGCACACTCATTCTAACAGTTCAGTGTGCACACCTCCATGTGGGCACACTCATTCTAACAGTTCAGTGTGCACACCTCCATGTGGACACACTCATTCTAACAGTTCAGTGTGCACACCTCCACAGGTATACAATCATTCTAACAGTTTATTGTGCACACCTCCATGTGGACACATTCATTCTAACAGTTCAGTGTGCACACCTCCATGTGGGCACACTCATTCTAACAGTTCAGTGTGCACACCTCCATGTTTACACACTCATTCTAACAGTTCAGTGTGCACACCTCCACAGGTATACACTCATTCTAACAGTTCAGTGTGCACACCTCCATGTGGACACACTCATTCTAACAGTTCAGTGTGCACACCTCCATGTGGACACACTCATTCTGACAGTTCAGTGTGCACACCTCCATGTGGACACACTCATTCTAACAGTTCAGTGTGCACACCTCCATGTGGACACACTCATTCTGACAGTTCAGTGTGCACACCTCCATGTGGACACACTCATTCTAACAGTTCAGTGTGCACACCTCCATGTGGACACACTCATTCTAACAATACAGTGTGCACACCTCCATATGGACACACTCATTCTAACAGTTCAGTGTGCACACCTCCATGTGGACACACTTATTCTAACAGTTCAGTGTGCACACCTCCATGTGGACACACTCATTCTAACAGTTCACTGTGCACATCTCCACAGGGATACACTAATTCTAACAGTTCAGTGTGCACACTTCCATGTGGACACACTCATTCTAACAGTTCAGGGTGCACAACTCCATGTGGACACACTCAATCTAACAGTTCAGTGTGCACACCTCCACAGGGACACACTCATTCTAACAGTTCAGTGTGCACACCTCCATGTGGACACAGTCATTCTAACAGTTCAGTGTTTAAACCTCCATGTGGACACAATCATTCTAACAGTTGAGTGTGCACACCTCCATGTGGACACACTCATTCTAACAGTTCAGTGTGCACACCTCCATGTGGACACACTCATTCTAACAGTTCAGTGTGCACATCTCCACAGGGATACAGTAATTCTAACAGTTCAGTGTGCACACCTCCATGTGGACACACTCATTCTAACAGTTCAGTGTGCACACCTCCATGTGGACACACTCATTCTAACAGTTCAGTGGGCACACCTCCATGTGGACACACTCATTCTAACAGTTCAGTGTGCACACCTCCACAGGTATACACTCATTCTAACAATTCAGTGTGCACACCTGCATGTGGACACACTCATTCTAACAGTTCAGTGTGCACACCTCCATGTGGGAACACTCATTTTAACAGTTCAGTGTGCACACCTCCATGTGTACACACTCATTCTAACAGTTCAGTGTGCACACCTCCAAAAGTATACACTCATTCTAACAGCTCAGTGTGCACACCTCCATGTGGACACACTCATTCTAACAGTTCAGTGTGCACACCTCCATGTGGGCACAGTCATTCTAACAGTTCAGTGTGCACACCTCCATGTGGACACACTCATTCTAACAGTTCAGTGTGCACACCTCCATGTGGACACACTCATTCTAACAGTTCAGTGTGCACACCTCCATGTGGACACACTCATTCTAACAGTTCAGTGTGCACACCTCCATGTGGACACACTCATTCTAACAATACAGTGTGCACACCTCCATGTGGACATATTCTAACAGATCAGTGTGCACACCTCCATGTGGACACACTTATTCTAACATTTCAGTGTGCACACCTCCATGTGGACACACTCATTCTAACAGTTCACTGTGCACATCTCCACAGGGATACACTAATTCTAACAGTTCAGTGTGCACACTTCCATGTGGACACACTCATTCTAACAGATCAGTGTGCACACCTCCATGTGGACACACTCAATCTAACAGTTCAGTGTGCACACCTCCACAGGGACACACTCATTCTAACAGTTCAGTGTGCACACCTCCATGTGGACACAGTCATTCTAACAGTTCAGTGTGAAAACCTCCATGTGGACACAATCATTCTAACAGTTCAGTGTGCACACCTCCATGTGGACACACTCATTCTAACAGTTCAGTGTGCACACCTCCATGTGGACACACTCATTCTAACAGTACAATGTGCACATCTCCACAGGGATACAGTAATTCTAACAGTTCAGTGTGCACACCTCCATGTGGACACACTCATTCTAACAGTTCAGTGTGCACACCTCCATGTGGGCACACTCATTCTAACAGTTCAGTGTGCACACCTCCATGTGGACACACTCAATCTAACAGTTCAGTGTGCACACCTCCACAGGGACAAACTCATTCTAACAGTTCAGTGTGCACACCTCCATGTGGACACAGTCATTCTAACAGTTCAGTGTGAAAACCTCCATGTGGACACAATCATTCTAACAGTTCAGTGTGCACACTTCCATGTGGACACACTCATTCTAACAGTTCAGTGTGCACACCTCCATGTGGACACACTCATTCTAACAGTACAATGTGCACATCTCCACAGGGATACAGTAATTCTAACAGTTCAGTGTGCACACCTCCATGTGGACACACTCATTCTAACAGATCAGTGTGCACACCTCCATGTGGGCACACTCATTCTAACAGTTCAGTGTGCACACCTCCATGTGGACACACTCATTCTAACAGTTCAGTGTGCACACTTCCACAGGTATACACTCATTCTAACAATTCAGTGTGAACACCTCCATGTGGACACACTCATTCTAACAGTTCAGTGTGCACACCTCCATGTGGACACACTTATTCTGACAGTTCAGTGTGCACACCTCCATGTGGACACACTCATTCTAACAGTTCACTGTGCACATCTCCACAGGTATACACTAATTCTAACAGTTCAGTGTGCACACTTCCATGTGGACACACTCATTCTAACAGTTCAGGGTGCACACCTCCATGTGGACACACTCAATCTAACAGTTCAGTGTGCACACCTCCACAGGGACACACTCATTCTAACAGTTCAGTGTGCACACCTCCATGTGGACACACTCATTCTAACAGTTCAGTGTGCACACCTCCATGTGGACACACTCATTCTAACAGTTCAGTGTGCACACCTCCATGTGGACACACTCATTCTAACAGTTCAGTGTGCACATCTCCACAGGGATACAGTAATTCTAACAGTTCAGTGTGCACACCTCCATGTGGACACACTCATTCTAACAGTTCAGTGTGCACACCTCCATGTGGGCACACTCATTCTAACAGTTCAGTGTGCACACCTCCATGTGGGCACACTCATTCTAACAGTTCAGTGTGCACACCTCCATGTGGACACACTCATTCTAACAGTTCAGTGTGCACACCTCCATGTGGACACACTCATTCTAACAATACAGTGTGCACACCTCCATGTGGACACACTCATTCTAACAGTTCAGTGTGCACACCTCCATGTGGACACACTTATTCTAACAGTTCAGTGTGGACACCTCCATGTGGACACACTCATTCTAACAGTTCACTGTGCACATCTCCACAGGGATACACTAATTCTAACAGTTCAGTGTGCACACTTCCATGTGGACACACTCATTCTAACAGTTCAGGGTGCACACCTCCATGTGGACACACTCAATCTAACAGTTCAGTGTGCACACCTCCACAGGGACACACTCATTCTAACAGTTCAGTGTGCACACCTCCATGTGGACACAGTCATTCTAACAGTTCAGTGTGAAAACCTCCATGTGGACACAATCATTCTAACAGTTCAGTGTGCACACGTCCATGTGGACACACTCATTCTAACAGTTCAGTGTGCACACCTCCATGTGGACACACTCATTCTAACAGTTCAGTGTGCACATCGACACAGGGATACAGTAATTCTAACAGTTCAGTGTGCACACCTCCATGTGGACACACTCATTCTAACAGTTCAGTGTGCACACCTCCATGTGGGCACACTCATTCTAACAGTTCAGTGGGCACACCTCCATGTGGACACACTCATTCTAACAGTTCAGTGTGCAAACCTCCACAGGTATACACTCATTCTAACAATTCAGTGTGCACACCTGCATATGGACACACTCATTCTAACAGTTCAGTGTGCACACCTCCATGTGGGAACACTCATTTTAACAGTTCAGGGTGCACACCTCCATGTGGACACACTCATTCTAACAGTTCAGTGTGCACACCTCCATGTGGACACACTTATTCTAACAGTTCAGTGTGCACACCTCCATGTGGACACACTCATTCTAACAGTTCAGTGTGCACACACCTCCATATGGACACAGTCATTCTAACAGTTCAGTGTGCACACCTCCATGTTTCCATACTCATTCTAACAGAACAGTGTGCACACCAACATGTGGGCACACTCATTCTAACAGTTCAGTGTGCACACCTCCATGTGGGCACACTCATTCTAACAGTTCAGTGTGCACACCTCCATGTGGACACACTCATTCTAACAGTTCAGTGTGCACACCTCCACAGGTATACAATCATTCTAAGAGTTTATTGTGCACACCTCCATGTGGACACATTCATTCTAACAGTTCAGTGTGCACACCTCCATGTGGACACACTCATTCTAACAGTTCAGTGTGCACACCTCCACAGGTATACACTCATTCTAACAGTTCAGTGTGCACACCTCCATAAGGACACACTCATTCTAACAGTTCAGTGTGCACACCTCCATGTGGACACACTCATTCTAACAGTTCAGTGTGCACACCTCCATGTGGACACACTCATTCTAACAGTTCAGTGTGCACACCTCCATGTGGACACACTCATTCTAACAGTTCAGTGTGCACACCTCCATGTGGACACAGTCATTCTAACAGTTCAGTGTGAAAACCTCCATGTGGACACAATCATTATAACAGTTCAGTGTGCACACCTCCATGTGGACACACTCATTCTAACAGTTCAGTGTGCACACCTCCATGTGGACACACTCATTCTAACAGTTCAGTGTGCACATCTCCACAGGGATACAGTAATTCTAACAGTTCAGTGTGCACACCTCCATGTGGACACACTCATTCTACCAGTTCAGTGTGCACACCTCCATGTGGGCACACTCATTCTAACAGTTCAGTGGGCACACCTCCATGTGGACACACTCATTCTAACAGTTCAGTGTGCACACCTCCACAGGTATACACTCATTCTAACAATTCAGTGTGCACACCTGCATGTGGACAGACTCATTCTAACAGTTCAGTGTGCACACTTCCATGTGGGAACACTCATTTTAACAGTTCAGTGTGCACACCTCCATGTGGACACACTCATTCTAACAGTTCAGTGTGCACACCTCCACAAGTATACACTCATTCTAACAGCTCAGTGTGCACACCTCCATGTGGACACACTCATTCTAACAGTTCAGTGTGCACACCTCCATGTGGGCACAGTCATTCTAACAGTTCAGTGTGCACACCTCCATGTGGACACACTTATTCTAACAGTTCAGTGTGCACACCTCCATGTGGACACACTCATTCTAACAGTTCAGTGTGCACACCTCCATGTGGACACACTCATTCTAACAGTTCAGTGTGCACACCTCCATGTGGACACACTCATTCTAACAATACAGTGTGCACACCTCCATGTGGACATATTCTAACAGTTCAGTGTGCACATCTCCATGTGGACACACTTATTCTAACAGTTCAGTGTGCACACCTCCATGTGGACACACTCATTCTAACAGTTCACTGTGCACATCTCCACAGGGATACACTAATTCTAACAGTTCAGTGTGCACACTTCCATGTGGACACACTCATTCTAACAGTTCAGTGTGCACACCTCCATGTGGACACACTTATTCTAACAGTTCAGTGTGCACACCTCCATGTGGACACACTCATTCTAACAGTTCACTGTGCACATCTTCTCAGGGATACACTAATTCTAACAGTTCAGTGTGCACACTTCCATGTGGACACACTCATTCTAACAGTTCAGGGTGCACACCTCCATGTGGACACACTCAATCTAAGAGTTCAATGTGCACACCTCCACAGGGACACACTCATTCTAACAGTTCAGTGTGCACACCTCCATGTGGACACAGTCATTCTAACAGTTCAGTGTGAAAACCTCCATGTGGACACAATCATTCTAACAGTTCAGTGTGCACAACTCCATGTGGACACACTCATTCTAACAGTTCAGTGTGCACACCTCCATGTGGACACACTCATTCTAACAGTTCAGTGTGCACACCTCCATGTGTGCACACTGATTCTAACAGTTCAGTGTGCACACCTCCATGTGGGCACACTCATTCTAACAGTTCAGTGTGCACACCTCCATGTGGACACACTCATTCTAACACTTCAGTGTGCACACCTCCACAGGTATACACTAATTCTAACAATTCAGTGTGAACACCTCCATGTGGACACACTCATTCTAACAGTTCAGTGTGCACACCTCCATGTGGGCACACTCATTCTAACAGTTCAGTGTGCACATCTCCACAGGGATACAGTAATTCTAACAGTTCAGTGTGCACACCTCCATGTGGACACACTCATTCTAACAGTTCAGTGTGCACACCTCCATGTGGGCACACTCATTCTAACATTTCAGTGTGCACACCTCCATGTGGGCACACTCATTCTAACAGTTCAGTGTGCACACCTCCATGTGGGCACACTCATTCTAACAGTTCAGTGTGCACACCTCCATGTGGACACACTCATTCTAACAGTTCAGTGTGCACACCTCCATGTGGACACACTCATTCTAACAGTTCAGTGTGCACACCTCCATGTGGACACACTCATTCTAACAGTTCAGTGTGCACACCTCCATGTGGACACACTCATTCTAACAGTTCAGTGTGCACACCTCCATGTGGACACACTCATTCTAACAATACAGTGTGCACACCTCCATGTGGACACACTCATTCTAACAGTTCAGTGTGCACACCTCCATGTGGACACACTCATTCTAACAGTTCAGTGTGCACACCTCCATGTGGACACACTTATTCTAACAGTTCAGTGTGCACACCTCCATGTGGACACACTCATTCTAACAGTTCACTGTGCACATCTCCACAGGGATACACTAATTCTAACAGTTCAGTGTGCACACTTCCATGTGGACACACTCATTCTAACAGTTCAGGGTGCACACCTCCATGTGGACACACTCAATCTAACAGTTCAGTGTGCACACCTCCACAGGGACACACTCATTCTAACAGTTCAGTGTGCACACCTCCATGTGGACACACTCATTCTAACAGTTCAGTATGAAAACCTCCATGTGGACACAATCATTCTAACAGTTCAGTGTGCACACCTCCATGTGGACACACTCATTCTAACAGTTCAGTGTGCACACCTCCATGTGGACACACTCATTCTAACAGTTCAGTGTGCACATCTCCACAGGGATACAGTAATTCTAACAGTTCAGTGTGCACACCTCCATGTGGACACACTCATTCTAACAGTTCAGTGTGCACACCTCCATGTGGGCACACTCATTCTAACAGTTCAGTGTGCACACCTCCATGTGGGCACACTCATTCTAACAGTTCAGTGTGCACACCTCCATGTGGACACACTCATTCTAACAGTTCAGTGTGCACACCTCCATGTGGACACACTCATTCTAACAATACAGTGTGCACACCTCCATGTGGACACACTCATTCTAACAGTTCAGTGTGCACACCTCCATGTGGACACACTCATTCTAACAGTTCAGTGTGCACACTTCCACAGGTATACACTCATTCTAACAATTCAGTGTGAACACCTCCATGTGGACACACTCATTCTAACAGTTCAGTGTGCACACCTCCATGTGGACACACTTATTCTAACAGTTCAGTGTGCACACCTCCATGTGGACACACTCATTCTAACAGTTCACTGTGCACATCTCCACAGGTATACACTAATTCTAACAGTTCAGTGTGCACACTTCCATGTGGACACACTCATTCTAACAGTTCAGGGTGCACACCTCCATGTGGACACACTCAATCTAACAGTTCAGTGTGCACACCTCCACAGGGACACACTCATTCTAACAGTTCAGTGTGCACACCTCCATGTGGACACACTCATTCTAACAGTTCAGTATGAAAACCTCCATGTGGACACAATCATTCTAACAGTTCAGTGTGCACACCTCCATGTGGACACACTCATTCTAACAGTTCAGTGTGCACACCTCCATGTGGACACACTCATTCTAACAGTTCAGTGTGCACATCTCCACAGGGATACAGTAATTCTAACAGTTCAGTGTGCACACCTCCATGTGGACACACTCATTCTAACAGTTCAGTGTGCACACCTCCATGTGGGCACACTCATTCTAACAGTTCAGTGTGCACACCTCCATGTGGGCACACTCATTCTAACAGTTCAGTGTGCACACCTCCATGTGGACACACTCATTCTAACAGTTCAGTGTGCACACCTCCATGTGGACACACTCATTCTAACAATACAGTGTGCACACCTCCATGTGGACACACTCATTCTAACAGTTCAGTGTGCACACCTCCATGTGGACACACTTATTCTAACAGTTCAGTGTGGACACCTCCATGTGGACACACTCATTCTAACAGTTCACTGTGCACATCTCCACAGGGATACAGTAATTCTAACAGTTCAGTGTGCACACTTCCATGTGGACACACTCATTCTAACAGTTCAGGGTGCACACCTCCATGTGGACACACTCAATCTAACAGTTCAGTGTGCACACCTCCACAGGGACACACTCATTCTAACAGTTCAGTGTGCACACCTCCATGTGGACACAGTCATTCTAACAGTTCAGTGTGAAAACCTCCATGTGGACACAATCATTCTAACAGTTCAGTGTGCACACGTCCATGTGGACACACTCATTCTAACAGTTCAGTGTGCACACCTCCATGTGGACACACTCATTCTAACAGTTCAGTGTGCACACCTCCACAGGTATACAATCATTCTAACAGTTTATTGTGCACACCTCCATGTGGACACATTCATTCTAACAGTTCAGTGTGCACACCTCCATGTGGACACACTCATTCTAACAGTTCAGTGTGCACACCTCCACAGGTATACACTCATTCTAACAATTCAGTGTGCACACCTGCATGTGGACACACTCATTCTAACAGTTCAGTGTGCACACCTCCATGTGGGAACACTCATTTTAACAGTTCAGGGTGCACACCTCCATGTGGACACACTCATTCTAACAGTTCAGTGTGCACACCTCCATGTGGACACACTTATTCTAACAGTTCAGTGTGCACACCTCCATGTGGACACACTCATTCTAACAGTTCAGTGTGCACACACCTCCATATGGACACAGTCATTCTAACAGTTCAGTGTGCACACCTCCATGTTTGCATACTCATTCTAACAGAACAGTGTACACACCAACATGTGGGCACACTCATTCTAACAGTTCAGTGTGCACACCTCCATGTGGGCACACTCATTCTAACAGTTCAGTGTGCACACCTCCATGTGGACACACTCATTCTAACAGTTCAGTGTGCACACCTCCACAGGTATACAATCATTCTAACAGTTTATTGTGCACACCTCCATGTGGACACATTCATTCTAACAGTTCAGTGTGCACACCTCCATGTGGACACACTCATTCTAACAGTTCAGTGTGCACACCTCCACAGGTATACACTCATTCTAACAGTTCAGTGTGCACACCTCCATAAGGACACACTCATTCTAACAGTTCAGTGTGCACACCTCCATGTGGACACACTCATTCTAACAGTTCAGTGTGCACACCTCCATGTGGACACACTCATTCTAACAGTTCAGTGTGCACACCTCCATGTGGACACACTCATTCTAACAGTTCAGTGTGCACACCTCCATGTGGACACAGTCATTCTAACAGTTCAGTGTGAAAACCTCCATGTGGACACAATCATTCTAACAGTTCAGTGTGCACACCTCCATGTGGACACACTCATTCTAACAGTTCAGTGTGCACACCTCCATGTGGACACACTCATTCTAACAGTTCAGTGTGCACATCTCCACAGGGATACAGTAATTCTAACAGTTCAGTGTGCACACCTCCATGTGGACACACTCATTCTACCAGTTCAGTGTGCACACCTCCATGTGGGCACACTCATTCTAACAGTTCAGTGGGCACACCTCCATGTGGACACACTCATTCTAACAGTTCAGTGTGCACACCTCCACAGGTATACACTCATTCTAACAATTCAGTGTGCACACCTGCATGTGGACAGACTCATTCTAACAGTTCAGTGTGCACACCTCCATGTGGGAACACTCATTTTAACAGTTCAGTGTGCACACCTCCATGTGGACACACTCATTCTAACAGTTCAGTGTGCACACCTCCACAAGTATACACTCATTCTAACAGCTCAGTGTGCACACCTCCATGTGGACACACTCATTCTAACAGTTCAGTGTGCACACCTCCATGTGGGCACAGTCATTCTAACAGTTCAGTGTGCACACCTCCATGTGGACACACTCATTCTAACAGTTCAGTGTGCACACCTCCATGTGGACACACTCATTCTAACAGTTCAGTGTGCACACCTCCATGTGGACACACTCATTCTAACAGTTCAGTGTGCACACCTCCATGTGGACACACTCATTCTAACAATACAGTGTGCACACCTCCATGTGGACATATTCTAACAGTTCAGTGTGCACATCTCCATGTGGACACACTTATTCTAACAGTTCAGTGTGCACACCTCCATGTGGACACACTCATCTAACAGTTCACTGTGCACATCTCCACAGGGATACACTAATTCTAACAGTTCAGTGTGCACACTTCCATGTGGACACACTCATTCGAACAGTTCAGTGTGCACACCTCCATGTGGACACACTTATTCTAACAGTTCAGTGTGCACACCTCCATGTGGACACACTCATTCTAACAGTTCACTGTGCACATCTCCTCAGGGATACACTAATTCTAACAGTTCAGTGTGCACACTTCCATGTGGACACACTCATTCTAACAGTTCAGGGTGCACACCTCCATGTGGACACACTCAATCTAACAGTTCAATGTGCACACCTCCACAGGGACACACTCATTCTAACAGTTCAGTGTGCACACCTCCATGTGGACACAGTCATTCTAACAGTTCAGTGTGAAAACCTCCATGTGGACACAATCATTCTAACAGTTCAGTGTGCACACCTCCATGTGGACACACTCATTCTAACAGTTCAGTGTGCACACCTCCATGTGGACACACTCATTCTAACAGTTCAGTGTGCACATCTCCACAGGGATACAGTAATTCTAACAGTTCAGTGTGCACACCTCCATGTGGACACACTCATTCTAACAGTTCAGTGTGCACACCTCCATGTGGGCACACTCATTCTAACAGTTCAGTGTGCACACCTCCATGTGGGCACACTCATTCTAACAGTTCAGTGTGCACACCTCCATGTGGACACACTCATTCTAACAGTTCAGTGTGCACACCTCCACAGGTATACACTCATTCTAACAATTCAGTGTGAACACCTCCATGTGGACACACTCAATCTAACAGTTCAGTGTGCACACCTCCATGTGGACACACTTATTCTAACAGTTCAGTGTGCACACCTCCATGTGGACACACTCATTCTAACAGTTCACTGTGCACATCTCCACAGGGATACACTAATTCTAACAGTTCAGTGTGCACACTTCAATGTGGACACACTCATTCTAACAGTTCAGGGTGCATACCTCCATGTGGACACACTCAATCTAACAGTTCAGTGTGCACACCTCCACAGGGACACACTCATTCTAACAGTTCAGTGTGCACACCTCCATGTGGACACAGTCATTCTAAGAGTTCAGTGTGAAAACCTCCATGTGGACACAATCATTCTAACAGTTCAGTGTGCACAACTCCATGTGGACACACTCATTCTAACAGTTCAGTGTGCACACCTCCATGTGGACACACTCATTCTAACAGTTCAGTGTGCACACCTCCATGTGGGCACACTGATTCTAACAGTTCAGTGTGCACACCTCCATGTGGGCACACTCATTCTAACAGTTCAGTGTGCACACCTCCATGTGGACACACTCATTCTAACAGTTCAGTGTGCACACCTCCACAGGTATACACTAATTCTAACAATTCAGTGTGAACACCTCCATGTGGACACACTCATTCTAACAGTTCAGTGTGCACACCTCCATGTGGGCACACTCATTCTAACAGTTCAGTGTGCACATCTCCACAGGGATACAGTAATTCTAACAGTTCAGTGTGCACACCTCCATGTGGACACACTCATTCTAACAGTTCAGTGTGCACACCTCCATGTGGGCACACTCATTCTAACATTTCAGTGTGCACACCTCCATGTGGGCACACTCATTCTAACAGTTCAGTGTGCACACCTCCATGTGGGCACACTCATTCTAACAGTTCAGTGTGCACACCTCCATGTGGACACACTCATTCTAACAGTTCAGTGTGCACACCTCCATGTGGACACACTCATTCTAACAGTTCAGTGTGCACACCTCAATGTGGACACACTCATTCTAACAGTTCAGTGTGCACACCTCCATGTGGACACACTCATTCTAACAGTTCAGTGTGCACACCTCCATGTGGACACACTCATTCTAACAATACAGTGTGCACACCTCCATGTGGACACACTCATTCTAACAGTTCAGTGTGCACACCTCCATGTGGACACACTCATTCTAACAGTTCAGTGTGCACACCTCCATGTGGACACACTTATTCTAACAGTTCAGTGTGCACACCTCCATGTGGACACACTCATTCTAACAGTTCACTGTGCACATCTCCACAGGGATACACTAATTCTAACAGTTCAGTGTGCACACTTCCATGTGGACACACTCATTCTAACAGTTCAGGGTGCACACCTCCATGTGGACACACTCAATCTAACAGTTCAGTGTGCACACCTCCACAGGGACACACTCATTCTAACAGTTCAGTGTGCACACCTCCATGTGGACACACTCATTCTAACAGTTCAGTATGAAAACCTCCATGTGGACACAATCATTCTAACAGTTCAGTGTGCACACCTCCATGTGGACACACTCATTCTAACAGTTCAGTGTGCACACCTCCATGTGGACACACTCATTCTAACAGTTCAGTGTGCACATCTCCACAGGGATACAGTAATTCTAACAGTTCAGTGTGCACACCTCCATGTGGACACACTCATTCTAACAGTTCAGTGTGCACATCTCCATGTGGGCACACTCATTCTAACAGTTCAGTGTGCACACCTCCATGTGGGCACACTCATTCTAACAGTTCAGTGTGCACACCTCCATGTGGACACACTCATTCTAACAGTTCAGTGTGCACACCTCCATGTGGACACACTCATTCTAACAATACAGTGTGCACACCTCCATGTGGACACACTCATTCTAACAGTTCAGTGTGCACACCTCCATGTGGACACACTTATTCTAACAGTTCAGTGTGCACACCTCCATGTGGACACACTCATTCTAACAGTTCACTGTGCACATCTCCACAGGGATACACTAATTCTAACAGTTCAGTGTGCACACTTCCATGTGGACACACTCATTCTAACAGTTCAGGGTGCACACCTCCATGTGGACACACTCATTCTAACAGTTCAGTGTGCACATCTCCACAGGGATACAGTAATTCTAACAGTTCAGTGTGCACACCTCCATGTGGACACACTCATTCTAACAGTTCAGTGTGCACACCTCCATGTGGGCACACTCATTCTAACAGTTCAGTGTGCACATCTCCACAGGGATACAGTAATTCTAACAGTTCAGTGTGCACACCTCCATGTGGACACACTCATTCTAACAGTTCAGTGTGCACACCTCCATGTGGGCACACTCATTCTAACATTTCAGTGTGCACACCTCCATGTGGGCACACTCATTCTAACAGTTCAGTGTGCACACCTCCATGTGGGCACACTCATTCTAACAGTTCAGTGTGCACACCTCCATGTGGACACACTCATTCTAACAGTTCAGTGTGCACACCTCCATGTGGACACACTCATTCTAACAGTTCAGTGTGCACACCTCAATGTGGACACACTCATTCTAACAGTTCAGTGTGCACACCTCCATGTGGACACACTCATTCTAACAGTTCAGTGTGCACACCTCCATGTGGACACACTCATTCTAACAATACAGTGTGCACACCTCCATGTGGACACACTCATTCTAACAGTTCAGTGTGCACACCTCCATGTGGACACACTCATTCTAACAGTTCAGTGTGCACACCTCCATGTGGACACACTTATTCTAACAGTTCAGTGTGCACACCTCCATGTGGACACACTCATTCTAACAGTTCACTGTGCACATCTCCACAGGGATACACTAATTCTAACAGTTCAGTGTGCACACTTCCATGTGGACACACTCATTCTAACAGTTCAGGGTGCACACCTCCATGTGGACACACTCAATCTAACAGTTCAGTGTGCACACCTCCACAGGGACACACTCATTCTAACAGTTCAGTGTGCACACCTCCATGTGGACACACTCATTCTAACAGTTCAGTATGAAAACCTCCATGTGGACACAATCATTCTAACAGTTCAGTGTGCACACCTCCATGTGGACACACTCATTCTAACAGTTCAGTGTGCACACCTCCATGTGGACACACTCATTCTAACAGTTCAGTGTGCACATCTCCACAGGGATACAGTAATTCTAACAGTTCAGTGTGCACACCTCCATGTGGACACACTCATTCTAACAGTTCAGTGTGCACATCTCCATGTGGGCACACTCATTCTAACAGTTCAGTGTGCACACCTCCATGTGGGCACACTCATTCTAACAGTTCAGTGTGCACACCTCCATGTGGACACACTCATTCTAACAGTTCAGTGTGCACACCTCCATGTGGACACACTCATTCTAACAATACAGTGTGCACACCTCCATGTGGACACACTCATTCTAACAGTTCAGTGTGCACACCTCCATGTGGACACACTTATTCTAACAGTTCAGTGTGCACACCTCCATGTGGACACACTCATTCTAACAGTTCACTGTGCACATCTCCACAGGGATACACTAATTCTAACAGTTCAGTGTGCACACTTCCATGTGGACACACTCATTCTAACAGTTCAGGGTGCACACCTCCATGTGGACACACTCAATCTAACAGTTCAGTGTGCACACCTCCACAGGGACACACTCATTCTAACTTTTCAGTGTGCACACCTCCATGTGGACACAGTCATTCTAACAGTTCAGTGTGAAAACCTCCATGTGTACACACTCATTCTAACAGTTCAGTGTGCACACCTCCATGTGGACACACTCATTCTAACAGTTCAGTGTGCACACCTCCATGTGGACACACTCATTCTAACAGTTCAGTGTGCACATCTCCACAGGGATACAGTAATTCTAACAGTTCAGTGTGCACACCTCCATGTGGACACACTCATTCTAACAGTTCAGTGTGCACACCTCCATGTGGGCACACTCATTCCAACAGTTCAGTGGGCAAACCTCCATGTGGACACACTCATTCTAACAGTTCAGTGTGCACACATCCACAGGTATACACTCATTCTAACAATTCAGTGTGCACACCTGCATGTGGACACACTCATTCTAACAGTTCAGTGTGCACACCTCCATGTGGGAACACTCATTTTAACAGTTCAGGGTGCACACCTCCATGTGGACACACTCATTCTAACAGTTCAGTGTGCACACCTCCATGTGGACACACTTATTCTAACAGTTCAGTGTGCACACCTCCATGTGGACACACTCATTCTAACAGTTCAGTGTGCACACACCTCCATATGGACACAGTCATTCTAACAGTTCAGTGTGCACAGCTCCATGTGGGCATACTCATTCTAACAGAACAGTGTGCACACCAACATGTGGGCAAACTCATTCTAAAAGTTCAGTGTGCACACCTCCATGTGGGCACACTCATTCTAACAGTTCAGTGTGCACACCTCCATGTGGACACACTCATTCTAACAGTTCAGTGTGCACACCTCCACAGGTATACAATCATTCTAACAGTTTATTGTGCACACCTCCATGTGGACACATTCATTCTAACAGTTCAGTGTGCACACCTCCATGTGGGCACACTCATTCTAACAGTTCAGTGTGCACACCTCCATGTGGACACACTCATTCTAACAGTTCAGTGTGCACACCTCCACAGGTATACACTCATTCTAACAGTTCAGTGTGCACACCTCCATAAGGACACACTCATTCTAACAGTTCAGTGTGCACACCTCCATGTGGACACACTCATTCTAACAGTTCAGTGTGCACACCTCCATGTGGACACACTCATTCTAACAGTTCAGTGTGCACACCTCCATGTGGACACACTCATTCTAACAGTTCAGTGTGCACACCTCCATGTGGACACACTCATTCTAACAATACAGTGTGCACACCTCCATGTAGACACACTCATTCTAACAGTTCAGTGTGCACACCTCCATGTGGACACACTTATTCTAACAGTTCAGTGTGCACACCTCCATGTGGACACACTCATTCTAACAGTTCACTGTGCACATCTCCACAGGGATACACTAATTCTAACAGTTCAGTGTGCACACTTCCATGTGGACACACTCATTCTAACAGTTCAGGGTGCACACTTCCATGTGGACACACTCAATCTAACAGTTCAGTGTGCACACCTCCACAGGGACACACTCATTCTAACAGTTCAGTGTGCACACCTCCATGTGGACACAGTCATTCTAACAGTTCAGTGTGAAAACCTCCATGTGGACACAATCATTCTAACAGTTCAGTGTGCACACCTCCATGTGGACACACTCATTCTAACAGTTCAGTGTGCACACCTCCATGTGGACACACTCATTCTAACAGTTCAGTGTGCACATCTCCACAGGGATACAGTAATTCTAACAGTTCAGTGTGCACACCTCCATGTGGACACACTCATTCTACCAGTTCAGTGTGCACACCTCCATGTGGGCACACTCATTCTAACAGTTCAGTGGGCACACCTCCATGTGGACACACTCATTCTAACAGTTCAGTGTGCACACCTCCATGTGGACACACTCATTCTAACAGTTCCGTGTGCACACCTCCACAGGTATACACTCATTCTAACAATTCAGTGTGAACACCTCCATGTGGACACACTCATTCTAACAGTTCAGTGTGCACACCTCCATGTGGACACATTTATTCTAACAGTTCAGTGTGCACACCTCCATGTGGACACACTCATTCTAACAGTTCACTGTGCACATCTCCACAGGGATACACTAATTCTAACAGTTCAGTGTGCACACTTCCATGTGGACACACTCATTCTAACAGTTCAGGGTGCACACCTCCATGTGGACACACTCAATCTAACAGTTCAATGTGCACACCTCCACAGGGACACACTCATTCTAACAGTTCAGTGTGCACACCTCCATGTGGACACAGTCATTCTAACAGTTCAGTGTGAAAACCTCCATGTGGACACAATCATTCTAACAGTTCAGTGTGCACACCTCCATGTGGACACACTCATTCTAACAGTTCAGTGTGCACACCTCCATGTGGACACAATCATTCTAACAATACAGTGTGCACACCTCCATGTGGACATATTCTAACAGTTCAGTGTGCACACCTCCATGTGGACACACTTATTCTAACAGTTCAGTGTGCACACCTCCATGTGGACACACTCATTCTAACAGTTCACTGTGCACATCTCCACAGGGATACACTAATTCTAACAGTTCAGTGTGCACACTTCCATGTGGACACACTCATTCTAACAGTTCAGGGTGCACACCTCCATGTGGACACACTCAATCTAACAGTTCAGTGTGCACACCTCCACAGGGACACACTCATTCTAACAGTTCAGTGTGCACACCTCCATGTGGACACAGTCATTCTAACAGTTCAGTGTGAAAACCTCCATGTGGACACAATCATTCTAACAGTTCAGTGTGCACATCTCCACAGGGATACAGTAATTCTAACAGTTCAGTGTGAACACCTCCATGTGGACACACTCATTCTACCAGTTCAGTGTGCACACCTCCATGTGGGCACACTCATTCTAACAGTTCAGTGGGCACACCTCCATGTGGACACACTCATTCTAACAGTTCAGTGTGCACACCTCCACAGGTATACACTCATTCTAACAATTCAGTGTGCACACCTGCATGTGGACAGACTCATTCTAACAGTTCAGTGTGCACACCTCCATGTGGGAACACTCATTTTAACAGTTCAGTGTGCACACCTCCATGTGGACACACTCATTCTAACAGTTCAGTGTGCACACCTCCACAAGTATACACTCATTCTAACAGCTCAGTGTGCACACCTCCATGTGGACACACTCATTCTAACAGTTCAGTGTGCACACCTCCATGTGGGCACAGTCATTCTAACAGTTCAGTGTGCACACCTCCATGTGGACACACTCATTCTAACAGTTCAGTGTGCACACCTCCATGTGGACACACTCATTCTAACAGTTCAGTGTGCACACCTCCATGTGGACACACTCATTCTAACAGTTCAGTGTGCACACCTCCATGTGGACACACTCATTCTAACAATACAGTGTGCACACCTCCATGTGGACATATTCTAACAGTTCAGTGTGCACATCTCCATGTGGACACACTTATTCTAACAGTTCAGTGTGCACACCTCCATGTGGACACACTCATTCTAACAGTTCACTGTGCACATCTCCACAGGGATACACTAATTCTAACAGTTCAGTGTGCACACTTCCATGTGGACACACTCATTCTAACAGTTCAGTGTGCACACCTCCATGTGGACACACTTATTCTAACAGTTCAGTGTGCACACCTCCATGTGGACACACTCATTCTAACAGTTCACTGTGCACATCTCCTCAGGGATACACTAATTCTAACAGTTCAGTGTGCACACTTCCATGTGGACACACTCATTCTAACAGTTCAGGGTGCACACCTCCATGTGGACACACTCAATCTAACAGTTCAATGTGCACACCTCCACAGGGACACACTCATTCTAACAGTTCAGTGTGCACACCTCCATGTGGACACAGTCATTCTAACAGTTCAGTGTGAAAACCTCCATGTGGACACAATCATTCTAACAGTTCAGTGTGCACACCTCCATGTGGACACACTCATTCTAACAGTTCAGTGTGCACACCTCCATGTGGACACACTCATTCTAACAGTTCAGTGTGCACATCTCCACAGGGATACAGTAATTCTAACAGTTCAGTGTGCACACCTCCATGTGGACACACTCATTCTAACAGTTCAGTGTGCACACCTCCATGTGGGCACACTCATTCTAACAGTTCAGTGTGCACACCTCCATGTGGGCACACTCATTCTAACAGTTCAGTGTGCACACCTCCATGTGGACACACTCATTCTAACAGTTCAGTGTGCACACCTCCACAGGTATACACTCATTCTAACAATTCAGTGTGAACACCTCCATGTGGACACACTCAATCTAACAGTTCAGTGTGCACACCTCCATGTGGACACACTTATTCTAACAGTTCAGTGTGCACACCTCCATGTGGACACACTCATTCTAACAGTTCACTGTGCACATCTCCACAGGGATACACTAATTCTAACAGTTCAGTGTGCACACTTCAATGTGGACACACTCATTCTAACAGTTCAGGGTGCATACCTCCATGTGGACACACTCAATCTAACAGTTCAGTGTGCACACCTCCACAGGGACACACTCATTCTAACAGTTCAGTGTGCACACCTCCATGTGGACACAGTCATTCTAACAGTTCAGTGTGAAAACCTCCATGTGGACACAATCATTCTAACAGTTCAGTGTGCACAACTCCATGTGGACACACTCATTCTAACAGTTCAGTGTGCACACCTCCATGTGGACACACTCATTCTAACAGTTCAGTGTGCACACCTCCATGTGGGCACACTGATTCTAACAGTTAAGTGTGCACACCTCCATGTGGGCACACTTATTCTAACAGTTCAGTGTGCACACCTCCATGTGGACACACTCATTCTAACAGTTCAGTGTGCACACCTCCACAGGTATACACTAATTCTAACAATTCAGTGTGAACACCTCCATGTGGACACACTCATTCTAACAGTTCAGTGTGCACACCTCCATGTGGGCACACTCATTCTAACAGTTCAGTGTGCACATCTCCACAGGGATACAGTAATTCTAACAGTTCAGTGTGCACACCTCCATGTGGACACACTCATTCTAACAGTTCAGTGTGCACACCTCCATGTGGGCACACTCATTCTAACATTTCAGTGTGCACACCTCCATGTGGGCACACTCATTCTAACAGTTCAGTGTGCACACCTCCATGTGGGCACACTCATTCTAACAGTTCAGTGTGCACACCTCCATGTGGACACACTCATTCTAACAGTTCAGTGTGCACACCTCCATGTGGACACACTCATTCTAACAGTTCAGTGTGCACACCTCAATGTGGACACACTCATTCTAACAGTTCAGTGTGCACACCTCCATGTGGACACACTCATTCTAACAGTTCAGTGTGCACACCTCCATGTGGACACACTCATTCTAACAATACAGTGTGCACACCTCCATGTGGACACACTCATTCTAACAGTTCAGTGTGCACACCTCCATGTGGACACACTCATTCTAACAGTTCAGTGTGCACACCTCCATGTGGACACACTTATTCTAACAGTTCAGTGTGCACACCTCCATGTGGACACACTCATTCTAACAGTTCACTGTGCACATCTCCACAGGGATACACTAATTCTAACAGTTCAGTGTGCACACTTCCATGTGGACACACTCATTCTAACAGTTCAGGGTGCACACCTCCATGTGGACACACTCAATCTAACAGTTCAGTGTGCACACCTCCACAGGGACACACTCATTCTAACAGTTCAGTGTGCACACCTCCATGTGGACACACTCATTCTAACAGTTCAGTATGAAAACCTCCATGTGGACACAATCATTCTAACAGTTCAGTGTGCACACCTCCATGTGGACACACTCATTCTAACAGTTCAGTGTGCACACCTCCATGTGGACACACTCATTCTAACAGTTCAGTGTGCACATCTCCACAGGGATACAGTAATTCTAACAGTTCAGTGTGCACACCTCCATGTGGACACACTCATTCTAACAGTTCAGTGTGCACATCTCCATGTGGGCACACTCATTCTAACAGTTCAGTGTGCACACCTCCATGTGGGCACACTCATTCTAACAGTTCAGTGTGCACACCTCCATGTGGACACACTCATTCTAACAGTTCAGTGTGCACACCTCCATGTGGACACACTCATTCTAACAATACAGTGTGCACACCTCCATGTGGACACACTCATTCTAACAGTTCAGTGTGCACACCTCCATGTGGACACACTTATTCTAACAGTTCAGTGTGCACACCTCCATGTGGACACACTCATTCTAACAGTTCACTGTGCACATCTCCACAGGGATACACTAATTCTAACAGTTCAGTGTGCACACTTCCATGTGGACACACTCATTCTAACAGTTCAGGGTGCACACCTCCATGTGGACACACTCAATCTAACAGTTCAGTGTGCACACCTCCATGTGGACACACTCATTCTAACAGTTCATTGTGCACACCTCCATGTGGACACACTCATTCTAACAGTTCAGTGTGCACATCTCCACAGGGATACAGTAATTCTAACAGTTCAGTGTGCACACCTCCATGTGGACACACTCATTCTAACAGTTCAGTGTGCACACCTCCATGTGGGCACACTCATTCTAACAGTTCAGTGGGCACACCTCCATGTGGACACACTCATTTTAACAGTTCAGTGTGCACACATCCACAGGTATACACTCATTCTAACAATTCAGTGTGCACACCTGCATGTGGACACACTCATTCTAACAGTTCAGTGTGCACACCTCCATGTGGGAACACTCATTTTAACAGTTCAGGGTGCACACCTCCATGTGGACACACTCATTCTAACAGTTCAGTGTGCACACCTCCATGTGGACACACTTATTCTAACAGTTCAGTGTGCACACCTCCATGTGGACACACTCATTCTAACAGTTCAGTGTGCACACACCTCCATATGGACACAGTCATTCTAACAGTTCAGTGTGCACACTTCCATGTGGACACACTCACTCTAACAGTTCAGGGTGCACACCTCCATGTGGACACACTCAATCTAACAGTTCAGTGTGCACACCTCCACAGGGACACACTCATTCTAACAGTTCAGTGTGCACACCTCCATGTGGACACAGTCATTCTAACAGTTCAGTGTGAAAACCTCCATGTGGACACAATCATTCTAACAGTTCAGTGTGCACACCTCCATGTGGACACACTCATTCTAACAGTTCAGTGTGCACACCTCCATGTGGACACACTCATTCTAACTGTTCAGTGTGCACATCTCCACAGGGATACAGTAATTTTAACAGTTCAGTGTGCACACCTCCATGTGGACACACTCATTCTAACAGTTCAGTGTGCACACCTCCATGTGGGCACACTCATTCTAACAGTTCAGTGTTCACACCTCCATGTGGGCACACTCATTCTAACAGTTCAGTGTGCACACCTCCATGTGGACACACTCATTCTAACAGTTCAGTGTGCACACCTCCACAGGTATACACTCATTCTAACAATTCAGTGTGCACACCTCCATGTGGACACACTCATTCTAACAGTTCAGTGTGCACAACTCCATGTGGACACACTCATTCTAAAAGTTCAGTGTGCATACCTCCATGTGGACACACTCATTCTAACAGTTCAGTGTGCACACCTCCATGTGGGCACAGTCATTCTAACAGTTCAGTGTGCACACCTCCATGTGGGCACACTCATTCTAACAGTTCAGTGTGCACACCTCCATGTGAACACACTCATTCTAACAGTTCAGTGTGCACACCTCCATGTGGACACACTCATTCTAACAGTTCAGTGTGCACACCTCAATGTGGACACACTCATTCTAACAGTTCAGTGTGCACACCTCCATGTGGACACACTCATTCTAACAGTTCAGTGTGCACACCTCCATGTGGACACACTCATTCTAACAATACAGTGTGCACACCTCCATGTGGACTCACTCATTCTAACAGTTCAGTGTGCACACCTCCATGTGGACACACTCATTCTAACAGTTCACTGTGCACATCTCCACAGGGATACACTAATTTTAACAGTTCATTGTGCACACTTCCATGTGGACACACTCATTCTGACAGTTCAGGGTGCAAACCTCCATGTGGGCACACTCATTCTAACTGTTCAGTGTGCACAACTCCATGTGGGCGCACTCATTCTAACAGTTCAGTGTGCACACCTCCATGTGGACACACTCATTCTAACAGTTCAGTGTGCACACCTCCATGTGGACACACTCATTCTAACAGTTCAGTGTGCACACCTCCATGTGGACACACTCATTCTAACAATACTGTGTGCACACCTCCATGTGGACACACTCATTCTAACAGTTCAGTGTGCACACCTCCATGTGGACACAATCATTCTAACAGTTCAATGTGCACATCTCCACAGGGATACACTAATTCTAACAGTTCATTGTGCACACTTCCATGTGGACACACTCATTCTGACAGTTCAGGGTGCAAACCTCCATGTGGGCACACTCATTCTAACTGTTCAATGTGCACAACTCCATGTGGGCGCACTCATTCTAACAGTTCAGTGTGCACACCTCCATGTGGACACACTCATTCTAACAGTTCAGTGTGCACACCTCCATGTGGACACACTCATTCTAACAGTTCTGTGTGCACACCTCCATGTGGACACACTCATTCTAACAGTTCAGTGTGCACACCTCCATGTGGGCATACTCATTCTAACAGAACAGTGTGCACACCAACATGTGGGCACACTCATTCTAACAGTTCAGTGTGCACACCTCCATGTGGGCACACTCATTCTAACAGTTCAGTGTGCACACCTCCATGTGGACACACTCATTCTAACAGTTCAGTGTGCACACCTCCACAGGTATACACTCATTCTAACAGTTCAGTGTGCACACCTCCATGTGGACACACTCATTCTAACAGTTCAGTGTGCACACCTCCATGTGGACACACTCATTCTAACAGTTCAGTGTGCACACCTCCATGTGGACACACTCATTCTAACAGTTCAGTGTGCACACCTCCATGTGGACACACTCATTCTAACAGTTCAGTGTGCACACCTCCATGTGGACACACTCATTCTAACAGTTCAGTGTGCACAACTCCATGTGGACACACTCATTCTAACAGTTCAGTGTGCACACCTCCATGTGGACACACTCATTCTAACAGTTCAGTGTGCACACCTCCATGTGGGCACACTCATTCTAAATGTTCAGTGTGCACACCTCCATGTGGACACACTCATTCTAACAGTTCAGTGTGCACACCTCCACAGGTATACACTCATTCTAACAATTCAGTGTGCACACCTGCATGTGGACACACTCATTCTAACAGTTCAGTGTGCACACCTCCATGTGGGCACACTCATTCTAACAGTTCAGTGTGCACACCTCCATGTGGACACACTCATTTTAACAGTTCAGTGTGCACACCTCCATGTGGACACACTCATTCTAACAGTTCAGTGTGCACACCTCCACAGGTATACACTCATTCTAACATCTCATTGTGCACACCTCCATGTGGACACACTCATTCTAACAGTTCAGTGTGCACACCTCCATGTGGGCACAGTCATTGTAACAGTTCAGTGTGCACACCTCCATGTGGACACACTCATTCTAACAGTTCAGTGTGCACACCTCCATGTGGACACACTCATTCTAACAGTTCAGTGTGCACACCTCCATGTGGACACACTCATTCTAACAGTTCAGTGTGCACACCTCCATGTGGACACACTCATTCTAACAATACAGTGTGCACACCTCCATGTGGACATATTCTAACAGTTCAGTGTGCACACCTCCATGTGGACACACTTATTCTAACAGTTCAGTGTGCACACCTCCATGTGGACACACTCATTCTAACAGTTCACTGTGCACATCTCCACAGGGATACACTAATTCTAACAGTTCAGTGTGCACACTTCCATGTGGACACACTCACTCTAACAGTTCAGGGTGCACACCTCCATGTGGACACACTCAATCTAACAGTTCAGTGTGCACACCTCCACAGGGACACACTCATTCTAACAGTTCAGTGTGCACACCTCCATGTGGACACAGTCATTCTAACAGTTCAGTGTGAAAACCTCCATGTGGACACAATCATTCTAACAGTTCAGTGTGCACACCTCCATGTGGACACACTCATTCTAACAGTTCAGTGTGCACACCTCCATGTGGACACACTCATTCTAACTGTTCAGTGTGCACATCTCCACAGGGATACAGTAATTTTAACAATTCAGTGTGAACACCTCCATGTGGACACACTCATTCTAACAGTTCAGTGTGCACACCTCCATGTGGACACACTTATTCTAACAGTTCAGTGTGCACACCTCCATGTGGACACACTCATTCTAACAGTTCACTGTGCACATCTCCACAGGGATACACTAATTCTAACAGTTCAGTGTGCACACTTCCATGTGGACACACTCATTCTAACAGTTCAGGGTGCACACCTCCATGTGGACACACTCAATCTAACAGTTCAATGTGCACACCTCCACAGGGACACACTCATTCTAACAGTTCAGTGTGCACACCTCCATGTGGACACAGTCATTCTAACAGTTCAGTGTGAAAACCTCCATGTGGACACAATCATTCTAACAGTTCAGTGTGCACACCTCCATGTGGACGCACTCATTCTAACAGTTCAGTGTGCACACCTCCATGTGGGCACACTCATTCTAACAGTTCAGTGTGCACACCTCCATGTGGACACACTCATTCTAACAGTTCAGTGTGCACACCTCCATGTGGACACACTCATTCTAACAGTTCAGTGTGCACACCTCAATGTGGACACACTCATTCTAACAGTTCAGTGTGCACACCTCCATGTGGACACACTCATTCTAACAGTTCAGTGTGCACACCTCCATGTGGACACACTCATTCTAACAATACAGTGTGCACACCTCCATGTGGACACACTCATTCTAACAGTTCAGTGTGCACACCTCCATGTGGACACACTCATTCTAACAGTTCACTGTGCACATCTCCACAGAGATTCACTAATTCTAACAGTTCATTGTGCACACTTCCATGTGGAAACACTCATTCTGACAGTTCAGGGTGCAAACCTCCATGTGGGCACACTCATTCTAACTGTTCAGTGTGCACAACTCCATGTGGGCGCACTCATTCTAACAGTTCAGTGTGCACACCTCCATGTGGACACAGTCATTCTAACAGTTCAGTGTGCACACCTCCATGTGGACACACTCATTCTAACAGTTCTGTGTGCACACCTCCATGTGGACACACTCATTCTAACAGTTCAGTGTGCACACCTCCATGTGGGCATACTCATTCTAACAGAACAGTGTGCACACCAACATGTGGGCACACTCATTTTAACAGTTCAGTGTGCACACCTCCATGTGGGCACACTCATTCTAACAGTTCAGTGTGCACACCTCCATGTGGACACACTCATTCTAACAGTTCAGTGTGCACACCTCCATGTGGACACACTCATTCTAACAGTTCAGTGTGCACACCTCCATGTGGACACACTCATTCTAACAGTTCAGTGTGCACAACTCCATGTGGACACACTCATTCTAACAGTTCAGTGTGCACACCTCCATGTGGACACACTCATTCTAACAGTTCAGTGTGCACACCTCCATGTGGGCACACTCATTCTAAATGTTCAGTGTGCACACCTCCATGTGGACACACTCATTCTAACAGTTCAGTGTGTACACCTCCACAGGTATACACTCATTCTAACAATTCAGTGTGCACACCTGCATGTGGACACACTCATTCTAACAGTTCAGTGTGCACACCTCCATGTGGGCACACTCATTCTAACAGTTCAGTGTGCACACCTCCATGTGGACACACTCATTTTAACAGTTCAGTGTGCACACCTCCATGTGGACACACTCATTCTAACAGTTCAGTGTGCACACCTCCACAGGTATACACTCATTCTAACAGCTCATTGTGCACACCTCCATGTGGACACACTCATTCTAACAGTTCAGTGTGCACACCTCCATGTGGGCACAGTCATTGTAACAGTTCAGTGTGCACACCTCCATGTGGACACACTCATTCTAACAGTTCAGTGTGCACACCTCCATGTGGACACACTCATTCTAACAGTTCAGTGTGCACACCTCCATGTGGACACACTCATTCTAACAGTTCAGTGTGCACACCTCCATGTGGACACACTCATTCTAACAATACAGTGTGCACACCTCCATGTGGACATATTCTAACAGTTCAGTGTGCACACCTCCATGTGGACACACTTATTCTAACAGTTCAGTGTGCACACCTCCATGTGGACACACTCATTCTAACAGTTCACTGTGCACATCTCCACAGGGATACACTAATTCTAACAGTTCAGTGTGCACACTTCCATGTGGACACACTCATTCTAACAGTTCAGGGTGCACACCTCCATGTGGACACACTCAATCTAACAGTTCAGTGTGCACACCTCCACAGGGACACACTCATTCTAACAGTTCAGTGTGCACACCTCCATGTGGACACAGTCATTCTAACAGTTCAGTGTGAAAACCTCCATGTGGACACAATCATTCTAACAGTTCAGTGTGCACACCTCCAGGTGGACACACTCATTCTAACAGTTCAGTGTGCACACCTCCATGTGGACACACTCATTCTAACTGTTCAGTGTGCACATCTCCACAGGGATACAGTAATTTTAACAGTTCAGTGTGCACACCTCCATGTGGACACACTCATTCTAACAGTTCAGTGTGCACACCTCCATGTGGGCACACTCATTCTAACAGTTCAGTGTTCACAGCTCCATGTGGGCACACTCATTCTAACAGTTCAGTGTGCACACCTCCATGTGGACACACTCATTCTAACAGTTCAGTGTGCACACCTCCACAGGTATACACTCATTCTAACAATTCAGTGTGCACACCTCCATGTGGACACACTCATTCTAACAGTTCAGTGTGCACACCTCCATGTGGACACACTCATTCTAACAGTTCAGTGTGCACACCTCCATGTGGACACACTCATTCTAACAGTTCAGTGTGCACACCTCCATGTGGGCACACTCATTCTAACAGTTCAGTGTGCACACCTCCATGTGGGCACACTCATTCTAACAGTTCAGTGTGCACACCTCCATGTGGACACACTCATTCTAACAGTTCAGTGTGCACACCTCCATGTGGACACACTCATTCTAACAGTTCAGTGTGCACACCTCAATGAGAACACACTCATTCTAACAGTTCAGTGTGCACACCTCCATGTGGACACACTCATTCTAACAGTTCAGTGTGCACACCTCCATGTGGACACACTCATTCTAACAATACAGTGTGCACACCTCCATGTGGACACACTCATTCTAACAGTTCAGTGTGCACACCTCCATGTGGACACACTCATTCTAACAGTTCACTGTGCACATCTCCACAGGGATACATTAATTCTAACAGTTCATTGTGCACACTTCCATGTGGACACACTCATTCTGACAGTTCAGGGTGCAAACCTCCATGTGGGCACACTCATTCTAACTGTTCAGTGTGCACAACTCCATGTGGGCGCACTCATTCTAACAGTTCAGTGTGCACACCTCCATGTGGACACACTCATTCTAACAGTTCAGTGTGCACACCTCCATGTGGACACACTCATTCTAACAGTTCTGTGTGCACACCTCCATGTGGACACACTCATTCTAACAGTTCAGTGTGCACACCTCCATGTGGGCATACTCATTCTAACAGAACAGTGTGCACACCAACATGTGGGCACACTCATTCTAACAGTTCAGTGTGCACACCTCCATGTGGGCACACTCATTCTAACAGTTCAGTGTGCACACCTCCATGTGGACACACTCATTCTAACAGTTCAGTGTGCACACCTCCACAGGTATACACTCATTCTAACAGTTCAGTGTGCACACCTCCATGTGGACACACTCATTCTAACAGTTCAGTGTGCACACCTCCATGTGGACACACTCATTCTAACAGTTCAGTGTGCACACCTCCATGTGGACACACTCATTCTAACAGTTCAGTGTGCACACCTCCATGTGGACACACTCATTCTAACAGTTCAGTGTGCACACCTCCATGTGGACACACTCATTCTAACAGTTCAGTGTGCACAACTCCATGTGGACACACTCATTCTAACAGTTCAGTGTGCACACCTCCATGTGGACACACTCATTCTAACAGTTCAGTGTGCACACCTCCATGTGGGCACACTCATTCTAAATGTTCAGTGTGCACACCTCCATGTGGACACACTCATTCTAACAGTTCAGTGTGCACACCTCCACAGGTATACACTCATTCTAACAATTCAGTGTGCACACCTGCATGTGGACACACTCATTCTAACAGTTCAGTGTGCACACCTCCATGTGGGCACACTCATTCTAACAGTTCAGTGTGCACACCTCCATGTGGACACACTCATTTTAACAGTTCAGTGTGCACACCTCCATGTGGACACACTCATTCTAACAGTTCAGTGTGCACACCTCCACAGGTATACACTCATTCTAACAGCTCATTGTGCACACCTCCATGTGGACACACTCATTCTAACAGTTCAGTGTGCACACCTCCATGTGGGCACAGTCATTGTAACAGTTCAGTGTGCACACCTCCATGTGGACACACTCATTCTAACAGTTCAGTGTGCACACCTCCATGTGGACACACTCATTCTAACAGTTCAGTGTGCACACCTCCATGTGGACACACTCATTCTAACAGTTCAGTGTGCACACCTCCATGTGGACACACTCATTCTAACAATACAGTGTGCACACCTCCATGTGGACATATTCTAACAGTTCAGTGTGCATACCTCCATGTGGACACACTTATTCTAACAGTTCAGTGTGCACACCTCCATGTGGACACACTCATTCTAACAGTTCACTGTGCACATCTCCACAGGGATACACTAATTCTAACAATTCAGTGTGCACACTTCCATGTGGACACACTCATTCTAACAGTTCAGGGTGCACACCTCCATGTGGACACACTCAATCTAACAGTTCAGTGTGCACACCTCCACAGGGACACACTCATTCTAACAGTTCAGTGTGCACACCTCCATGTGGACACAGTCATTCTAACAGTTCAGTGTGAAAACCTCCATGTGGACACAATCATTCTAACAGTTCAGTGTGCACACCTCCATGTGGACACACTCATTCTAACAGTTCAGTGTGCACACCTCCATGTGGACACACTCATTCTAACAGTTCAGTGTGCACACCTCCATGTGGACACACTCATTCTAACAGTTCAGTGTGCACACCTCCACAGGTATACACTCATTCTAACAATTCAGTGTGCACACCTCCATGTGGACACACTCATTCTAACAGTTCAGTGTGCACACCTCCATGTGGACACACTCATTCTAACAGTTCAGGGTGCACACCTCCATGTGGACACACTCAATCTAACAGTTCAGTGTGCACACCTCCACAGGGACACACTCATTCTAACAGTTCAGTGTGCACACCTCCATGTGGACACAGTCATTCTAACAGTTCAGTGTGAAAACCTCCATGTGGACACAATCATTATAACAGTTCAGTGTGCACACCTCCATGTGGACACACTCATTCTAACAGTTCAGTGTGCACACCTCCATGTGGACACACTCATTCTAACAGTTCAGTGTGCACATCTCCACAGGGATACAGTAATTCTAACAGTTCAGTGTGCACACCTCCATGTGGACACACTCATTCTACCAGTTCAGTGTGCACACCTCCATGTGGGCACACTCATTCTAACAGTTCAGTGGGCACACCTCCATGTGGACACACTCATTCTAACAGTTCAGTGTGCACACCTCCACAGGTATACACTCATTCTAACAATTCAGTGTGCACACCTGCATGTGGACAGACTCATTCTAACAGTTCAGTGTGCACACCTCCATGTGGGAACACTCATTTTAACAGTTCAGTGTGCACACCTCCATGTGGACACACTCATTCTAACAGTTCAGTGTGCACACCTCCACAAGTATATACTCATTCTAACAGCTCAGTGTGCACACATCCATGTGGACACACTCATTCTAACAGTTCAGTGTGCACACCTCCATGTGGGCACAGTCATTCTAACAGTTCAGTGTGCACACCTCCATGTGGACACACTCATTCTAACAGTTCAGTGTGCACACCTCCATGTGGACACACTCATTCTAACAGTTCAGTGTGCACACCTCCATGTGGACACACTCATTCTAACAGTTCAGTGTGCACACCTCCATGTGGACACACTCATTCTAACAATACAGTGTGCACACCTCCATGTGGACATATTCTAACAGTTCAGTGTGCACATCTCCATGTGGACACACTTATTCTAACAGTTCAGTGTGCACACCTCCATGTGGACACACTCAATCTAACAGTTCAGTGTGCACACCTCCACAGGGACACACTCATTCTAACAGTTAAGTGTGCACACCTCCATGTGGACACAGTCATTCTAACAGTTCAGTGTGAACACCTCCATGTGGACACAATCATTCTAACAGTTCAGTGTGCACACCTCCATGTGGACACACTCATTCTAACAGTTCAGTGTGCACACCTCCATGTGGACACACTCATTCTAACAGTTCAATGTGCACATCTCCACAGGGATACAATAATTCTAACAGTTCAGTGTGCACACCTCCATGTGGACACACTGATTCTAACAGTTAAGTTTGCACACCTCCATGTGGGCACACTCATTCTAACAGTTCAGTGTGCACACCTCCATGTGGGCACACTCATTCTAACAGTTCAGTGTGCACACCTCCATGTGGACACACTCATTCTAACAGTTCAGTGTGCACACCTCCACAGGTATACACTCATTCTAACAATTCAGTGTGAACACCTCCATGTGGACACACTCATTCTAACAGTTCAGTGTGCACACCTCCATGTGGACACACTTATTCTAACAGTTCAGTGTGCACACCTCCATGTGGACACACTCATTCTAACAGTTCACTGTGCACATCTCCACAGGGATACACTAATTCTAACAGTTCAGTGTGCACACTTCCATGTGGACACACTCATTCTAACAGTTCAGGGTGCACACCTCCATGTGGACACACTCAATCTAACAGTTCAATGTGCACACCTCCACAGGGACACACTCATTCTAACAGTTCAGTGTGCACACCTCCATGTGGACACAGTCATTCTAACAGTTCAGTGTGAAAACCTCCATGTGGACACAATCATTCTAACAGTTCAGTGTGCACACCTCCATGTGGACACACTCATTCTAACAGTTCAGTGTGCACACCTCCATGTGGACACACTCATTCTAACAGTTCAGTGTGCACATCTCCACAGGGATACAGTAATTCTAACAGTTCAGTGTGCACACCTCCATGTGGACACACTCATTCTAACAGTTCAGTGTGCACACCTCCATGTGGGCACACTCATTCTAACAGTTCAGTGTGCACACCTCCATGTGGGCACACTCATTCTAACAGTTCAGTGTGCACACCTCCATGTGGACACACTCATTCTAACAGTTCAGTGTGCACACCTCCACAGGTATACACTCATTCTAACAATTCAGTGTGAACACCTCCATGTGGACACACTCAATCTAACAGTTCAGTGTGCACACCTCCATGTGGACACACTTATTCTAACAGTTCAGTGTGCACACCTCCATGTGGACACACTCATTCTAACAGTTCACTGTGCACATCTCCACAGGGATACACTAATTCTAACAGTTCAGTGTGCACACTTCCATGTGGACACATTCATTCTAACAGTTCAGGGTGCACACCTCCATGTGGACACACTCAATCTAACAGTTCAGTGTGCACACCTCCACAGGGACACACTCATTCTAACAGTTCAGTGTGCACACCTCCATGTGGACACAGTCATTCTAACAGTTCAGTGTGAAAACCTCCATGTGGACCCAGTCATTCTAACAGTTCAGTGTGCACACCTCCATGTGGACACACTCATTCTAACAGTTCAGTGTGCACACCTCCATGTGGACACACTCATTCTAACAGTTCAGTGTGCACATCTCCACAGGGATACAGTAATTCTAACAGTTCAGTGTGCACACCTCCATGTGGACACACTCATTCTAACAGTTCAGTGTGCACACCTCCATGTGGGCACACTGATTCTAACAGTTCAGTGTGCACACCTCCATGAGGGCACACTCATTCTAACAGTTCAGTGTGCACACCTCCATGTGGACACACTCATTCTAACAGTTCAGTGTGCACACCTCCACAGGTATACACTCATTCTAACAATTCAGTGTGAACACCTCCATGTGGACACACTCATTCTAACAGTTCAGTGTGCACACCTCCATGTGGGCACACTCATTCTAACAGTTCAGTGTGCACATCTCCACAGGGATACAGTAATTCTAACAGTTCAGTGTGCACACCTCCATGTGGACACACTCATTCTAACAGTTCAGTGTGCACACCTCCATGTGGGCACACTCATTCTAACAGTTCAGTGTGCACACCTCCATGTGGGCACACTCATTCTAACAGTTCAGTGTGCACACCTCCATGTGGGCACACTCATTCTAACAGTTCAGTGTGCACACCTCCATGTGGACACACTCATTCTAACAGTTCAGTGTGCACACCTCCATGTGGACACACTCATTCTAACAGTTCAGTGTGCACACCTCAATGTGGACACACTCATTCTAACAGTTCAGTGTGCACACCTCCATGTGGACACACTCATTCTAACAGTTCAGTGTGCACACCTCCATGTGGACACACTCATTCTAACAATACAGTGTGCACACCTCCATGTGGACACACTCATTCTATCAGTTCAGTGTGCACACCTCCATGTGGACACACTCATTCTAACAGTTCACTGTGCACATCTCCACAGGGATACACTAATTCTAACAGTTCATTGTGCACACTTCCATGTGGACACACTCATTCTGACAGTTCAGGGTGCAAACCTCCATGTGGGCACACTCATTCTAACTGTTCAGTGTGCACAACTCAATGTGGGCACACTCATTCTAACAGTTCAGTGTGCACACCTCCATGTGGACACACTCATTCTAACAGTTCAGTGTGCACACCTCCATGTGGACACACTCATTCTAACAGTTCTGTGTGCACACCTCCATGTGGACACACTCATTCTAACAGTTCAGTGTGCACACCTCCATGTGGGCATACTCATTCTAACAGAACAGTGTGCACACCAACATGTGGGCACACTCATTCTAACAGTTCAGTGTGCACACCTCCATGTGGGCACACTCATTCTAACAGTTCAGTGTGCACACCTCCATGTGGACACACTCATTCTAACAGTTCAGTGTGCACACCTCCACAGGTATACACTCATTCTAACAGTTCAGTGTGCACACCTCCATGTGGACACACTCATTCTAACAGTTCAGTGTGCACACCTCCATGTGGACACACTCATTCTAACAGTTCAGTGTGCACACCTCCATGTGGGCACACTCATTCTAACAGTTCAGTGTGCACACCTCCATGTGGACACACTCATTTTAACAGTTCAGTGTGCACACCTGCATGTGGACACACTCATTCTAACAGTTCAGTGTGCACACCTCCACAGGTATACACTCATTCTAACAGCTCATTGTGCACACCTCCATGTGGACACACTCATTCTAACAGTTCAGTGTGCACACCTCCATGTGAACACAGTCATTGTAACAGTTCAGTGTGCACACCTCCATGTGGACACACTCATTCTAACAGTTCAGTGTGCACACCTCCATGTGGGCACACTCATTCTAACAGTTCAGTGTGCACACTTCCATGTGGACACACTCATTCTAACAGTTCAGTGTGCACACCTCCATGTGGACACACTCATTCTAACAATACAGTGTGCACACCCACATGTGGACATATTCTAACAGTTCAGTGTGCACACCTCCATGAAGACACACTTATTCTAACAGTTCAGTGTGCACACCTCCATGTGGACACACTCATTCTAACAGTTCACTGTGCACATCTCCACAGGGATACACTAATTCTAACAGTTCAGTGTGCACACTTCCATGTGGACACACTCATTCTAACAGTTCAGGGTGCACACCTCCATGTGGACACACTCAATCTAACAGTTCAGTGTGCACACCTCCACAGGGACACACTCATTCTAACAGTTCAGTGTGCACACCTCCATGTGGACACACTCATTCTAACAGTTCAGTGTGCACACCTCCATGTGGACACACTCATTCTAACAGTTCAGTGTGCACATCTCCATGTGGACACAGTCATTCTAACAGTTCAGTGTGCACACCTCCATGTGGACACACTCATTCTAACAGTTCAGTGTGCACATCTCCATGTGGACACAGTCATTCTAACAGTTCAGTGTGCACACCTCCATGTGGACACACTCATTCTAACAGTTCAGTGTGCACACCTCCATGTGGACACAGTCATTCTAACAGTTCAGTGTGAAAACCTCCATGTGGACACAATCAATCTAACAGTTCAGTGTGCACACCTCCATGTGGACACACTCATTCTAACAGTTCAGTGTGCACACCTCCATGTGGACACACTCATTCTAACTGTTCAGTGTGCACATCTCCACAGGGATACAGTAATTTTAACAGTTCAGTGTGCACACCTCCATGTGGACACACTCATTCTAACAGTTCAGTGTGCACACATCCATGTGGGCACACTCATTCTAACAGTTCAGTGTGCACACCTCCATGTGGACACACTCATTCTAACAGTTCATTGTGCACACCTCCATGTGGACACACTCATTCTAACAGTTCAGTGTGCACACCTCCATGTGGACACACTCATTCTAACAGTTCAGTGTGCACAACTCCATGTGGACACACTCATTCTAACAGTTCAGTGTGAACACCTCCATGTGGACACACTCATTCTAACAGTTCAGTGTGCACAACTCCATGTGGACACACTCATTCTAACAGTTCAGTGTGCACACCTCCATGTGGACACACTCATTCTAACAGTTCAGTGTGCACACCTCCATGTGGGCACACTCATTCTAAATGTTCAGTGTGCACACCTCCATGTGGACACACTCATTCTAACAGTTCAGTGTGTACACCTCCACAGGTATACACTCATTCTACCAATTCAGTGTGCACACCTGCATGTGGACACACTCATTCTAACAGTTCAGTGTGCACACCTCCATGTGGGCACACTCATTCTAACAGTTCAGTGTGCACACCTCCATGTGGACACACTCATTTTAACAGTTCAGTGTGCACACCTCCATGTGGACACACTCATTCTAACAGTTCAGTGTGCACACCTCCACAGGTATACACTCATTCTAACAGCTCATTGTGCACACCTCCATGTGGACACACTCATTCTAACAGTTCTGTGTGCACACCTCCATGTGGGCACAGTCATTGTAACAGTTCAGTGTGCACACCTCCATGTGGACACACTCATTCTAACAGTTCAGTGTGCACACCTCCATGTGGACACACTCATTCTAACAGTTCAGTGTGCACACCTCCATGTGGACACACTCATTCTAACAGTTCAGTGTGCACACCTCCATGTGGACACACTCATTCTAACAATACAGTGTGCACACCTCCATGTGGACATATTCTAACAGTTCAGTGTGCACACCTCCATGTGGACACACTTATTCTAACAGTTAAGTGTGCACACCTCCATGTGGACACACTCATTCTAACAGTTCACTCTGCACATCTCCACAGGGATACACTAATTCTTACAGTTCAGTGTGCACACTTCCATGTGGACACACTCATTCTAACAGTTCAGGGTGCACACCTCCATGTGGACACACTCAATCTAACAGTTCAGTGTGCACACCTCCACAGGGACACACTCATTCTAACAGTTCAGTGTGCACACCTCCATGTGGACACAGTCATTCTAACAGTTCAGTGTGAAAACCTCCATGTGGACACAATCATTCTAACAGTTCAGTGTGCACACCTCCATGTGGACACACTCATTCTAACAGTTCAGTGTGCACACCTCCATGTGGACACACTCATTCTAACTGTTCAGTGTGCACATCTCCACAGGGATACAGTAATTTTAACAGTTCAGTGTGCACACCTCCATGTGGACACACTCATTCTAACAGTTCAGTGTGCACACCTCCATGTGGGCACACTCATTCTAACAGTTCAGTGTTCACACCTCCATGTGGGCACACTCATTCTAACAGTTCAGTGTGCACACCTCCATGTGGACACAATCATTCTAACAGTTCAGTGTGCACACCTCCACAGGTATACACTCATTCTAACAATTCAGTGTGCACACCTCCATGTGGACACACTCATTCTAACAGTTCAGTGTGCACACCTCCATGTGGACACACTCATTCTAACAGTTCAGGGTGCACACCTCCATGTGGACACACTCAATCTAACAGTTCAGTGTGCACACCTCCACAGGGACACACTCATTCTAACAGTTCAGTGTGCACACCTCCATGTGGACACAGTCATTCTAACAGTTCAGTGTGAAAACCTCCATGTGGACACAATCATTATTACAGTTCAGTGTGCACACCTCCACAGGGACACACTCATTCTAACAGTTCAGTGTGCACACCTCCATGTGGACACACTCATTCTAACAGTTCAGTGTGCACATCTCCACAGGGATACAGTAATTCTAACAGTTCAGTGTGAACACCTCCATGTGGACACACTCATTCTACCAGTTCAGTGTGCACACCTCCATGTGGGCACACTCATTCTAACAGTTCAGTGGGCACACCTCCATGTGGACACACTCATTCTAACAGTTCAGTGTGCACACCTCCACAGGTATACACTCATTCTAACAATTCAGTGTGCACACCTGCATGTGGACAGACTCATTCTAACAGTTCAGTGTGCACACCTCCATGTGGGAACACTCATTTTAACAGTTCAGTGTGCACACCTCCATGTGGACACACTCATTCTAACAGTTCAGTGTGCACACCTCCACAAGTATACACTCATTCTAACAGCTCAGTGTGCACACCTCCATGTGGACACACTCATTCTAACAGTTCAGTGTGCACACCTCCATGTGGGCACAGTCATTCTAAAAGTTCAGTGTGCACACCTCCATGTGGACACACTCATTCTAACAGTTCAGTGTGCACACCTCCATGTGGACACACTCATTCTAACAGTTCAGTGTGCACACCTCCATGTGGACACACTCATTCTAACAGTTCAGTGTGCACACCTCCATGTGGACACACTCATTCTAACAATACAGTGTGCACACCTCCATGTGGACATATTCTAACAGTTCAGTGTGCACATCTCCATGTGGACACACTTATTCTAACAGTTCAGTGTGCACACCTCCATGTGGACACACTCATTCTAACAGTTCACTGTGCACATCTCCACAGGGATACACTAATTCTAACAGTTCAGTGTGCACACTTCCATGTGGACACACTCATTCTAACAGTTCAGTGTGCACACCTCCATGTGGACACACTCAATCTAACAGTTCAGTGTGCACACCTCCACAGGGACACACTCATTCTAACAGTTCAGTGTGCACACCTCCATGTGGACACAGTCATTCTAACAGTTCAGTGTGAAAACCTCCATGTGGACACAATCATTCTAACAGTTCAGTGTGCACACCTCCATGTGGACACACTCATTCTAACAGTTCAGTGTGCACACCTCCATGTGGACACACTCATTCTAACAGTTCAATGTGCACATCTCCACAGGGATACAGTAATTCTAACAGTTCAGTGTGCACACCTCCATGTGGACACACTCATTCTAACAGTTCAGTGTGCACACCTCCATGTGGGCACACTCATTCTAACAGTTCAGTGTGCACACCTCCATGTGGGCACACTCATTCTAACAGTTCAGTGTGCACACCTCCATGTGGACACACTCATTCTAACAGTTCAGTGTGCACACCCCCAAAGGTATACACTCATTCTAACAATTCAGTGTGAACAACTCCATGTGGACACACTCATTCTAACAGTTCAGTGTGCACACCTCCACAGGGACACACTCATTCTAACAGTTCAGTGTGCACACCTCCATGTGGACACAGTCAATCTAACAGTTCAGTGTGAAAACCTCCATGTGGACACAATCATTATTACAGTTCAGTGTGCACACCTCCACAGGGACACACTCATTCTAACAGTTCAGTGTGCACACCTCCATGTGGACACACTCATTCTAACAGTTCAGTGTGCACATCTCCACAGGGATACAGTAATTCTAACAGTTCAGTGTGAACACCTCCATGTGGACACACTCATTCTACCAGTTCAGTGTGCACACCTCCATGTGGGCACACTCATTCTAACAGTTCAGTGGGCACACCTCCATGTGGACACACTCATTCTAACAGTTCAGTGTGCACACCTCCACAGGTATACACTCATTCTAACAATTCAGTGTGCACACCTGCATGTGGACAGACTCATTCTAACAGTTCAGTGTGCACACCTCCATGTGGGAACACTCATTTTAACAGTTCAGTGTGCACACCTCCATGTGGACACACTCATTCTAACAGTTCAGTGTGCACACCTCCACAAGTATACACTCATTCTAACAGCTCAGTGTGCACACCTCCATGTGGACACACTCATTCTAACAGTTCAGTGTGCACACCTCCATGTGGGCACAGTCATTCTAAAAGTTCAGTGTGCACACCTCCATGTGGACACACTCATTCTAACAGTTCAGTGTGCACACCTCCATGTGGACACACTCATTCTAACAGTTCAGTGTGCACACCTCCATGTGGACACACTCATTCTAACAGTTCAGTGTGCACACCTCCATGTGGACACACTCATTCTAACAGTTCAGGGTGCACACCTCCATGTGGACACACTCAATCTAACAGTTCAGTGTGCACACCTCCACAGGGACACACTCATTCTAACAGTTCAGTGTGCACACCTCCATGTGGACACAGTCATTCTAACAGTTCAGTGTGAAAACCTCCATGTGGACACAATCATTATTACAGTTCAGTGTGCACACCTCCACAGGGACACACTCATTCTAACAGTTCAGTGTGCACACCTCCATGTGGACACACTCATTCTAACAGTTCAGTGTGCACATCTCCACAGGGATACAGTAATTCTAACAGTTCAGTGTGAACACCTCCATGTGGACACACTCATTCTACCAGTTCAGTGTGCACACCTCCATGTGGGCACACTCATTCTAACAGTTCAGTGGGCACACCTCCATGTGGACACACTCATTCTAACAGTTCAGTGTGCACACCTCCACAGGTATACACTCATTCTAACAATTCAGTGTGCACACCTGCATGTGGACAGACTCATTCTAACAGTTCAGTGTGCACACCTCCATGTGGGAACACTCATTTTAACAGTTCAGTGTGCACACCTCCATGTGGACACACTCATTCTAACAGTTCAGTGTGCACACCTCCACAAGTATACACTCATTCTAACAGCTCAGTGTGCACACCTCCATGTGGACACACTCATTCTAACAGTTCAGTGTGCACACCTCCATGTGGGCACAGTCATTCTAAAAGTTCAGTGTGCACACCTCCATGTGGACACACTCATTCTAACAGTTCAGTGTGCACACCTCCATGTGGACACACTCATTCTAACAGTTCAGTGTGCACACCTCCATGTGGACACACTCATTCTAACAGTTCAGTGTGCACACCTCCATGTGGACACACTCATTCTAACAATACAGTGTGCACACCTCCATGTGGACATATTCTAACAGTTCAGTGTGCACATCTCCATGTGGACACACTTATTCTAACAGTTCAGTGTGCACACCTCCATGTGGACACACTCATTCTAACAGTTCACTGTGCACATCTCCACAGGGATACACTAATTCTAACAGTTCAGTGTGCACACTTCCATGTGGACACACTCATTCTAACAGTTCAGTGTGCACACCTCCATGTGGACACACTCAATCTAACAGTTCAGTGTGCACACCTCCACAGGGACACACTCATTCTAACAGTTCAGTGTGCACACCTCCATGTGGACACAGTCATTCTAACAGTTCAGTGTGAAAACCTCCATGTGGACACAATCATTCTAACAGTTCAGTGTGCACACCTCCATGTGGACACACTCATTCTAACAGTTCAGTGTGCACACCTCCATGTGGACACACTCATTCTAACAGTTCAATGTGCACATCTCCACAGGGATACAGTAATTCTAACAGTTCAGTGTGCACACCTCCATGTGGACACACTCATTCTAACAGTTCAGTGTGCACACCTCCATGTGGGCACACTCATTCTAACAGTTCAGTGTGCACACCTCCATGTGGGCACACTCATTCTAACAGTTCAGTGTGCACACCTCCATGTGGACACACTCATTCTAACAGTTCAGTGTGCACACCCCCAAAGGTATACACTCATTCTAACAATTCAGTGTGAACAACTCCATGTGGACACACTCATTCTAACAGTTCAGTGTGCACACCTCCACAGGGACACACTCATTCTAACAGTTCAGTGTGCACACCTCCATGTGGACACAGTCAATCTAACAGTTCAGTGTGAAAACCTCCATGTGGACACAATCATTATTACAGTTCAGTGTGCACACCTCCACAGGGACACACTCATTCTAACAGTTCAGTGTGCACACCTCCATGTGGACACACTCATTCTAACAGTTCAGTGTGCACATCTCCACAGGGATACAGTAATTCTAACAGTTCAGTGTGAACACCTCCATGTGGACACACTCATTCTACCAGTTCAGTGTGCACACCTCCATGTGGGCACACTCATTCTAACAGTTCAGTGGGCACACCTCCATGTGGACACACTCATTCTAACAGTTCAGTGTGCACACCTCCACAGGTATACACTCATTCTAACAATTCAGTGTGCACACCTGCATGTGGACAGACTCATTCTAACAGTTCAGTGTGCACACCTCCATGTGGGAACACTCATTTTAACAGTTCAGTGTGCACACCTCCATGTGGACACACTCATTCTAACAGTTCAGTGTGCACACCTCCACAAGTATACACTCATTCTAACAGCTCAGTGTGCACACCTCCATGTGGACACACTCATTCTAACAGTTCAGTGTGCACACCTCCATGTGGGCACAGTCATTCTAAAAGTTCAGTGTGCACACCTCCATGTGGACACACTCATTCTAACAGTTCAGTGTGCACACCTCCATGTGGACACACTCATTCTAACAGTTCAGTGTGCACACCTCCATGTGGACACACTCATTCTAACAGTTCAGTGTGCACACCTCCATGTGGACACACTCATTCTAACAATACAGTGTGCACACCTCCATGTGGACATATTCTAACAGTTCAGTGTGCACATCTCCATGTGGACACACTTATTCTAACAGTTCAGTGTGCACACCTCCATGTGGACACACTCATTCTAACAGTTCACTGTGCACATCTCCACAGGGATACACTAATTCTAACAGTTCAGTGTGCACACTTCCATGTGGACACACTCATTCTAACAGTTCAGTGTGCACACCTCCATGTGGACACACTCAATCTAACAGTTCAGTGTGCACACCTCCACAGGGACACACTCATTCTAACAGTTCAGTGTGCACACCTCCATGTGGACACAGTCATTCTAACAGTTCAGTGTGAAAACCTCCATGTGGACACAATCATTCTAACAGTTCAGTGTGCACACCTCCATGTGGACACACTCATTCTAACAGTTCAGTGTGCACACCTCCATGTGGACACACTCATTCTAACAGTTCAATGTGCACATCTCCACAGGGATACAGTAATTCTAACAGTTCAGTGTGCACACCTCCATGTGGACACACTCATTCTAACAGTTCAGTGTGCACACCTCCATGTGGGCACACTCATTCTAACAGTTCAGTGTGCACACCTCCATGTGGGCACACTCATTCTAACAGTTCAGTGTGCACACCTCCATGTGGACACACTCATTCTAACAGTTCAGTGTGCACACCCCCAAAGGTATACACTCATTCTAACAATTCAGTGTGAACAACTCCATGTGGACACACTCATTCTAACAGTTCAGTGTGCACACCTCCATGTGGACACACTTATTCTAACAGTTCAGTGTGCACACCTCCATGTGGACACACTCATTCTAACAGTTCACTGTGCACATCTCCACAGGGATACACTAATTCTAACAGTTCAGTGTGCACACTTCCATGTGGACACACTCATTCTAACAGTTCAGGGTGCACACCTCCATGTGGACACACTCAATCTAACAGTTCAATGTGCACACCTCCACAGGGACACACTCATTCTAACAGTTCAGTGTGCACACCTCCATGTGGACACAGTCATTCTAACAGTTCAGTGTGAAAACCTCCATGTGGACACAATCATTCTAACAGTTCAGTGTGCACACCTCCATGTGGACACACTCATTCTAACAGTTCAGTGTGCACACCTCCATGTGGACACACTCATTCTAACAGTTCAGTGTGCACATCTCCACAGGGATACAGTAATTCTAACAGTTCAGTGTGCACACCTCCATGTGGACACACTCATTCTAACAGTTCAGTGTGCACACCTCCATGTGGGCACACTCATTCTAACAGTTCAGTGTGCACACCTCCATGTGGGCACACTCATTCTAACAGTTCAGTGTGCACACCTCCATGTGGACACACTCATTCTAACAGTTCAGTGTGCACACCTCCACAGGTATACACTCATTCTAACAATTCAGTGTGAACACCTCCATGTGGACACATTCAATCTAAAAGTTCAGTGTGCACACCTCCATGTGGACACACTTATTCTAACAGTTCAGTGTGCACACCTCCATGTGGACACACTCATTCTAACAGTTCACTGTGCACATCTCCACAGGGATACACTAATTCTAACAGTTCAGTGTGCACACTTCAATGTGGACACACTCATTCTAACAGTTCAGGGTGCACACCTCCATGTGGACACACTCAATCTAACAGTTCAGTGTGCACACCTCCACAGGGACACACTCATTCTAACAGTTCAGTGTGCACACCTCCATGTGGACACAGTCATTCTAACAGTTCAGTGTGAAAACCTCCATGTGGACACAATCATTCTAACAGTTCAGTGTGCACACCTCCATGTGGACACACTCATTCTAACAGTTCAGTGTGCACACCTCCATGTGGACACACTCATTCTAACAGTTCACTGTGCACATCTCCACAGGGATACAGTAATTCTAACAGTTCAGTGTGCACACGTCCATGTGGGCACACTCATTCTAACAGTTCAGTGTGCACACCTCCATGTGGACACACTCATTCTACCAGTTCAGTGTGCACACCTCCACAGGTATACACTCATTCTAACAATTCAGTGTGAACACCTCCATGTGGACACACTCATTCTAACAGTTCAGTGTGCACAACTCCATGTGGGCACACTCATTCTAACAGTTCAGTGTGCACATCTCCACAGGGATACAGTAATTCTAACAGTTCAGTGTGCACACCTCCATGTGGACACACTCATTCTAACAGTTCAGTGTGCACACCTCCATGTGGGCACACTCATTCTAACAGTTCAGTGTGCACACCTCCATGTGGACACACTCATTCTAACAGTTCAGTGTGCACACCTCCATGTGGGCACACTCATTCTAACAGTTCAGTGTGCACACCTCCATGTGGACACACTCATTCTAACAGTTCAGTGTGCACACCTCCATGTGGACACACTCATTCTAACAGTTCAGTGTGCACACCTCAATGTGGACACACTCATTCTAACAGTTCAGTGTGCACACCTCCATGTGGACACACTCATTCTAACAGTTCAGTGTGCACACCTCCATGTGGACACACTCATTCTAACAGTTCACTGTGCACATCTCCACAGGGATACACTAATTCTAACAGTTCATTGTGCACACTTCCATGTGGACACACTCATTCTGACAGTTCAGGGTGCAAACCTCCATGTGCGCACACTCATTCTAACTGTTCAGTGTGCACAACTCCATGTGGGCGCACTCATTCTAACAGTTCAGTGTGCACACCTCCATGTGGACACACTCATTCTAACAGTTCAGTGTGCACACCTCCATGTGGACACACTCATTCTAACAGTTCTGTGTGCACACCTCCATGTGGACACACTCATTCTAACAGTTCAGTGTGCACACCTCCATGTGGGCATACTCATTCTAACAGAACAGTGTGCACACCAACATGTGGGCACACTCATTCTAACAGTTCAGTGTGCACACCTCCATGTGGGCACACTCATTCTAACAGTTCAGTGTGCACACCTCCATGTGGACACACTCATTCTAACAGTTCAGTGTGCACACCTCCATGTGGACACACTCATTCTAACAGTTCAGTGTGCACACCTCCATGTGGGCACACTCATTCTAAATGTTCAGTGTGCACACCTCCATGTGGACACACTCATTCTAACAGTTCAGTGTGTACACCTCCACAGGTATACACTCATTCTAACAATTCAGTGTGCACACCTGCATATGGACACACTCATTCTAACAGTTCAGTGTCCACACCTCCATGTGGGCACACTCATTCTAACAGTTCAGTGTGCACACCTCCATGTGGACACACTCATTTTAACAGTTCAGTGTGCACACCTCCATGTGGACACACTCATTCTAACAGTTCAGTGTGCACACCTCCACAGGTATACACTCATTCTAACAGCTCATTGTGCACACCTCCATGTGGACACACTCATTCTAACAGTTCAGTGTGCACACCTCCATGTGAACACAGTCATTGTAACAGTTCAGTGTGCACACCTCCATGTGGACACACTCATTCTAACAGTTCAGTGTGCACACCTCCATGTGGACACACTCATTCTAACAGTTCAGTGTGCACACCTCCATGTGGACACACTCATTCTAACAGTTCAGTGTGCACACCTCCATGTGGACACACTCATTCTAACAATACAGTGTGCACACCTCCATGTGGACATATTCTAACAGTTCAGTGTGCACACCTCCATGTGGACACACTTATTCTAACAGTTCAGTGTGCACACCTCCATGTGGACACACTCATTCTAACAGTTCACTGTGCACATCTCCACAGGGATACACTAATTCTAACAGTTCAGTGTGCACACTTCCATGTGGACACACTCATTCTAACAGTTCAGGGTGCACACCTCCATGTGGACACACTCAATCTAACAGTTCAGTGTGCACACCTCCACAGGGACACACTCATTCTAACAGTTCAGTGTGCACACCTCCATGTGGACACAGTCATTCTAACAGTTCAGTGTGAAAACCTCCATGTGGACACAATCAATCTAACAGTTCAGTGTGCACACCTCCATGTGGACACACTCATTCTAACAGTTCAGTGTGCACACCTCCATGTGGACACACTCATTCTAACTGTTCAGTGTGCACATCTCCACAGGGATACAGTAATTTTAACAGTTCAGTGTGCACACCTCCATGTGGACACACTCATTCTAACAGTTCAGTGTGCACACCTCCATGTGGGCACACTCATTCTAACAGTTCAGTGTGCACACCTCCATGTGGGCACACTCATTCTAACAGTTCAGTGTGCACACCTCCATGTGGACACACTCATTCTAACAGTTCAGTGTGCACACCTCCACAGGTATACACTCATTCTAACAATTCAGTGTGCACACCTCCATGTGGACACACTCATTCTAACAGTTCAGTGTGCACACCTCCATGTGGGCACACTCATTCTAACAGTTCAGTGTGCACATCTCCACAGGGATACAGTAATTCTAACAGTTCAGTGTGCACACCTCCATGTGGACACACTCATTCTAACAGTTCAGTGTGCACACCTCCATGTGGGCGCACTCATTCTAACAGTTCAGTGTGCACACCTCCATGTGGGCACACTCATTCTAACAGTTCAGTGTGCACACCTCCATGTGGGCACACTCATTCTAACAGTTCAGTGTGCACACCTCCATGTGGACACACTCATTCTAACAGTTCAGGGTGCACACCTCCATGTGGACACACTCATTCTAACAGTTCACTGTGCACATATCCACAGGGATACACTAATTCTAACAGTTCTGTGTGCACACTTCCATGTGGACACACTCATTCTAACAATACAGTGTGCACACCTCCATGTGGACATATTCTAACAGTTCAGGGTGCACACCTCCATGTGGACACACTCAATCTAACAGTTCAGTGTGCACACCTCCACAGGGACACACTCATTCTAACAGTTCAGTGTGCACACCTCCATGTGGACACAGTCATTCTAACAGTTCAGTGTGAAAACCTCCATGTGGACACAATCATTCTAACAGTTCAGTGTGCACACCTCCATGTGGACACACTCATTCTAACAGTTCAGTGTGCACACCTCCATGTGGACACACTCATTCTAACAGTTCAGTGTGCACATCTCCACAGGGATACAGTAATTCTAACAGTTCAGTGTGCACACCTCCATGTGGACACACTCATTGTAACAGTTCAGTGTGCACACCTCCATGTGGGCACACTGATTCTAACAGTTCAGTGTGCACACCTCCATGTGGGCACACTCATTCTAACAGTTCAGTGTGCACACCTCCATGTGGACACACTCATTCTAACAGTTCAGTGTGCACACCTCCACAGGTATACACTCATTCTAACAATTCAGTGTGAACACCTCCATGTGGACACACTCATTCTAACAGTTCAGTGTGCACACCTCCATGTGGGCACACTCATTCTAACAGTTCAGTGTGCACATCTCCACAGGGATACAGTAATTCTAACAGTTCAGTGTGCACACCTCCATGTGGACACACTCATTCTAACAGTTCAGTGTGCACACCTCCATGTGGGCACACTCATTCTAACAGTTCAGTGTGCACACCTCCATGTGGGCACACTCATTCTAACAGTTCAGTGTGCACACCTCCATGTGGGCACACTCATTCTAACAGTTCAGTGTGCACACCTCCATGTGGACACACTCATTCTAACAGTTCAGTGTGCACACCTCCATGTGGACACACTCATTCTAACAGTTCAGTGTGCACACTTCAATGTGGACACACTCATTCTAACAGTTCAGTGTGCACACCTCCATGTGGACACACTCATTCTAACAGTTCAGTGTGCACACCTCCATGTGGACACACTCATTCTAACAATACAGTGTGCACACCTCCATGTGGACACACTCATTCTAACAGTTCAGTGTGCACACCTCCATGTGGACACACTCATTCTAACAGTTCACTGTGCACATCTCCACAGGGATACACTAATTCTAACAGTTCATTGTGCACACTTCCATGTGGACACACTCATTCTGACAGTTCAGGGTGCAAACCTCCATGTGGGCACACTCATTCTAACTGTTCAGTGTGCACAACTCCATGTGGGCGCACTCATTCTAACAGTTCAGTGTGCACACCTCCATGTGGACACACTCATTCTAACAGTTCAGTGTGCACACCTCCATGTGGACACACTCATTCTAACAGTTCTGTGTGCACACCTCCATGTGGACACACTCATTCTAACAGTTCAGTGTGCACACCTCCATGTGGGCATACTCATTCTAACAGAACAGTGTGCACACCAACATGTGGGCACACTCATTCTAACAGTTCAGTGTGCACACCTCCATGTGGGCACACTCATTCTAACAGTTCAGTGTGCACACCTCCATGTGGACACACTCATTCTAACAGTTCAGTGTGCACACCTCCACAGGTATACACTCATTCTAACAGTTCAGTGTGCACACCTCCATGTGGACACACTCATTCTAACAGTTCAGTGTGCACACCTCCATGTGGACACACTCATTCTAACAGTTCAGTGTGCACACCTCCATGTGGACACACTCATTCTAACAGTTCAGTGTGCACACCTCCATGTGGACACACTCATTCTAACAGTTCAGTGTGCACACCTCCATGTGGACACACTCATTCTAAAAGTTCAGTGTGCACAACTCCATGTGGACACACTCATTCTAACAGTTCAGTGTGCACACCTCCATGTGGACACACTCATTCTAACAGTTCAGTGTGCACACCTCCATGTGGGCACACTCATTCTAACAGTTCAGTGTGCACATCTCCACAGGGATACAGTAATTCTAACAGTTCAGTGTGCACACCTCCATGTGGACACACTCATTCTAACAGTTCAGTGTGCACACCTCCATGTGGGCGCACTCATTCTAACAGTTCAGTGTGCACACCTCCATGTGGGCACACTCATTCTAACAGTTCAGTGTGCACACCTCCATGTGGGCACACTCATTCTAACAGTTCAGTGTGCACACCTCCATGTGGACACACTCATTCTAACAGTTCAGGGTGCACACCTCCATGTGGACACACTCATTCTAACAGTTCACTGTGCACATATCCACAGGGATACACTAATTCTAACAGTTCAGTGTGCACACTTCCATGTGGACACACTCATTCTAACAATACAGTGTGCACACCTCCATGTGGACATATTCTAACAGTTCAGGGTGCACACCTCCATGTGGACACACTCAATCTAACAGTTCAGTGTGCACACCTCCACAGGGACACACTCATTCTAACAGTTCAGTGTGCACACCTCCATGTGGACACAGTCATTCTAACAGTTCAGTGTGAAAACCTCCATGTGGACACAATCATTCTAACAGTTCAGTGTGCACACCTCCATGTGGACACACTCATTCTAACAGTTCAGTGTGCACACCTCCATGTGGACACACTCATTCTAACAGTTCAGTGTGCACATCTCCACAGGGATACAGTAATTCTAACAGTTCAGTGTGCACACCTCCATGTGGACACACTCATTGTAACAGTTCAGTGTGCACACCTCCATGTGGGCACACTGATTCTAACAGTTCAGTGTGCACACCTCCATGTGGGCACACTCATTCTAACAGTTCAGTGTGCACACCTCCATGTGGACACACTCATTCTAACAGTTCAGTGTGCACACCTCCACAGGTATACACTCATTCTAACAATTCAGTGTGAACACCTCCATGTGGACACACTCATTCTAACAGTTCAGTGTGCACACCTCCATGTGGGCACACTCATTCTAACAGTTCAGTGTGCACATCTCCACAGGGATACAGTAATTCTAACAGTTCAGTGTGCACACCTCCATGTGGACACACTCATTCTAACAGTTCAGTGTGCACACCTCCATGTGGGCACACTCATTCTAACAGTTCAGTGTGCACACCTCCATGTGGGCACACTCATTCTAACAGTTCAGTGTGCACACCTCCATGTGGGCACACTCATTCTAACAGTTCAGTGTGCACACCTCCATGTGGACACACTCATTCTAACAGTTCAGTGTGCACACCTCCATGTGGACACACTCATTCTAACAGTTCAGTGTGCACACTTCAATGTGGACACACTCATTCTAACAGTTCAGTGTGCACACCTCCATGTGGACACACTCATTCTAACAGTTCAGTGTGCACACCTCCATGTGGACACACTCATTCTAACAATACAGTGTGCACACCTCCATGTGGACACACTCATTCTAACAGTTCAGTGTGCACATCTCCATGTGGACACACTCATTCTAACAGTTCACTGTGCACATCTCCACAGGGATACACTAATTCTAACAGTTCATTGTGCACACTTCCATGTGGACACACTCATTCTGACAGTTCAGGGTGCAAACCTCCATGTGGGCACACTCATTCTAACTGTTCAGTGTGCACAACTCCATGTGGGCGCACTCATTCTAACAGTTCAGTGTGCACACCTCCATGTGGACACACTCATTCTAACAGTTCAGTGTGCACACCTCCATGTGGACACACTCATTCTAACAGTTCTGTGTGCACACCTCCATGTGGACACACTCATTCTAACAGTTCAGTGTGCACACCTCCATGTGGGCATACTCATTCTAACAGAACAGTGTGCACACCAACATGTGGGCACACTCATTCTAACAGTTCAGTGTGCACACCTCCATGTGGGCACACTCATTCTAACAGTTCAGTGTGCACACCTCCATGTGGACACACTCATTCTAACAGTTCAGTGTGCACACCTCCACAGGTATACACTCATTCTAACAGTTCAGTGTGCACACCTCCATGTGGACACACTCATTCTAACAGTTCAGTGTGCACACCTCCATGTGGACACACTCATTCTAACAGTTCAGTGTGCACACCTCCATGTGGACACACTCATTCTAACAGTTCAGTGTGCACACCTCCATGTGGACACACTCATTCTAACAGTTCAGTGTGCACACCTCCATGTGGACACACTCATTCTAAAAGTTCAGTGTGCACAACTCCATGTGGACACACTCATTCTAACAGTTCAGTGTGCACACCTCCATGTGGACACACTCATTCTAACAGTTCAGTGTGCACACCTCCATGTGGGCACACTCATTCTAACAGTTCAGTGTGCACATCTCCACAGGGATACAGTAATTCTAACAGTTCAGTGTGCACACCTCCATGTGGACACACTCATTCTAACAGTTCAGTGTGCACACCTCCATGTGGGCGCACTCATTCTAACAGTTCAGTGTGCACACCTCCATGTGGGCACACTCATTCTAACAGTTCAGTGTGCACACCTCCATGTGGGCACACTCATTCTAACAGTTCAGTGTGCACACCTCCATGTGGACACACTCATTCTAACAGTTCAGGGTGCACACCTCCATGTGGACACACTCATTCTAACAGTTCACTGTGCACATATCCACAGGGATACACTAATTCTAACAGTTCAGTGTGCACACTTCCATGTGGACACACTCATTCTAACAATACAGTGTGCACACCTCCATGTGGACATATTCTAACAGTTCAGGGTGCACACCTCCATGTGGACACACTCAATCTAACAGTTCAGTGTGCACACCTCCACAGGGACACACTCATTCTAACAGTTCAGTGTGCACACCTCCATGTGGACACAGTCATTCTAACAGTTCAGTGTGAAAACCTCCATGTGGACACAATCATTCTAACAGTTCAGTGTGCACACCTCCATGTGGACACACTCATTCTAACAGTTCAGTGTGCACACCTCCATGTGGACACACTCATTCTAACAGTTCAGTGTGCACATCTCCACAGGGATACAGTAATTCTAACAGTTCAGTGTGCACACCTCCATGTGGACACACTCATTGTAACAGTTCAGTGTGCACACCTCCATGTGGGCACACTGATTCTAACAGTTCAGTGTGCACACCTCCATGTGGGCACACTCATTCTAACAGTTCAGTGTGCACACCTCCATGTGGACACACTCATTCTAACAGTTCAGTGTGCACACCTCCACAGGTATACACTCATTCTAACAATTCAGTGTGAACACCTCCATGTGGACACACTCATTCTAACAGTTCAGTGTGCACACCTCCATGTGGGCACACTCATTCTAACAGTTCAGTGTGCACATCTCCACAGGGATACAGTAATTCTAACAGTTCAGTGTGCACACCTCCATGTGGACACACTCATTCTAACAGTTCAGTGTGCACACCTCCATGTGGGCACACTCATTCTAACAGTTCAGTGTGCACATCTCCACAGGGATACAGTAATTCTAACAGTTCAGTGTGCACACCTCCATGTGGACACACTCATTCTAACAGTTCAGTGTGCACACCTCCATGTGGGCACACTCATTCTAACAGTTCAGTGTGCACACCTCCATGTGGGCACACTCATTCTAACAGTTCAGTGTGCACACCTCCATGTGGGCACACTCATTCTAACAGTTCAGTGTGCACACCTCCATGTGGACACACTCATTCTAACAGTTCAGTGTGCACACCTCCATGTGGACACACTCATTCTAACAGTTCAGTGTGCACACCTCAATGTGGACACACTCATTCTAACAGTTCAGTGTGCACACCTCCATGTGGACACACTCATTCTAACAGTTCAGTGTGCACACCTCCATGTGGACACACTCATTCTAACAATACAGTGTGCACACCTCCATGTGGACACACTCATTCTAACAGTTCAGTGTGCACACCTCCATGTGGACACACTCATTCTAACAGTTCACTGTGCACATCTCCACAGGGATACACTAATTCTAACAGTTCATTGTGCACACTTCCATGTGGACACACTCATTCTGACAGTTCAGGGTGCAAACCTCCATGTGGGCACACTCATTCTAACTGTTCAGTGTGCACAACTCCATGTGGGCGCACTCATTCTAACAGTTCAGTGTGCACACCTCCATGTGGACACACTCATTCTAACAGTTCAGTGTGCACACCTCCATGTGGACACACTCATTCTAACAGTTCTGTGTGCACACCTCCATGTGGACACACTCATTCTAACAGTTCAGTGTGCACACCTCCATGTGGGCATACTCATTATAACAGAACAGTGTGCACACCAACATGTGGGCACACTCATTCTAACAGTTCAGTGTGCACACCTCCATGTGGGCACACTCATTCTAACAGTTCAGTGTGCACACCTCCATGTGGACACACTCATTCTAACAGTTCAGTGTGCACACCTCCACAGGTATACACTCATTCTAACAGTTCAGTGTGCACACCTCCATGTGGACACACTCATTCTAACAGTTCAGTGTGCACACCTCCATGTGGACACACTCATTCTAACAGTTCAGTGTGCACACCTCCATGTGGACACACTCATTCTAACAGTTCAGTGTGCACACCTCCATGTGGACACACTCATTCTAACAGTTCAGTGTGCACACCTCCATGTGGACACACTCATTCTAAAAGTTCAGTGTGCACAACTCCATGTGGACACACTCATTCTAACAGTTCAGTGTGCACACCTCCATGTGGACACACTCATTCTAACAGTTCAGTGTGCACACCTCCATGTGGGCACACTCATTCTAAATGTTCAGTGTGCACACCTCCATGTGGACACACTCATTCTAACAGTTCAGTGTGTACACCTCCACAGGTATACACTCATTCTAACAATTCAGTGTGCACACCTGCATATGGACACACTCATTCTAACAGTTCAGTGTGCACACCTCCATGTGGGCACACTCATTCTAACAGTTCAGTGTGCACACCTCCATGTGGACACACTCATTTTAACAGTTCAGTGTGCACACCTCCATGTGGACACACTCATTCTAACAGTTCAGTGTGCACACCTCCACAGGTATACACTCATTCTAACAGCTCATTGTGCACACCTCCATGTGGACACACTCATTCTAACAGTTCAGTGTGCACACCTCCATGTGGACACACTCATTCTAACAGTTCAGTGTGCACACCTCCATGTGGACACACTCATTCTAACAATACATTGTGCACACCTCCATGTGGACATATTCTAACAGTTCAGTGTGCACACCTCCATGTGGACACACTTATTCTAACAGTTCAGTGTGCACACCTCCATGTGGACACACTCATTCTAACAGTTCACTGTGCACATCTCCACAGGGATACACTAATTCTAACAGTTCAGTGTGCACACTTCCATGTGGACACACTCATTCTAACAGTTCAGGGTGCACACCTCCATGTGGACACACTCATTCTAACAATACAGTGTGCACACCTCCATGTGGACATATTCTTACAGTTCAGTGTGCACACCTCCATGTGGATACACTCATTCTTACAATACAGTGTGCGCACCTCCATGTGGACATATTCTAACAGTTCAGTGTGCACACCTCCATGTGGGCACACTCAATCTAAAAGTTCAGTGTGCACACCTCCATGTGGACACACTCATTCTAACAGTTCAGTGTGCACACCTCCATGTGGACACACTCATTCTAACAGTTCAGTGTGCACACCTCCATGTGGACACACTCATTCTAACAGTTCAGTGTGCACACCTCCATGTGGACACACTCATTCTAACATTTCAGTGTGCACACCTCCATGTGGACACACTCATTCTACCAGTTCAGTGTGCACACCTCCATGTGGACACACTCATTCTAACAGTTCAGTGTGCACACCTCCATGTGCACATATTCTAACAGTTCAGTGTGCACACCTCCATGTGGGCACACTCATTCTAACAGTTCAGTGTGCACACCTCCATGTGGACACACTCATTCTAACAGTTCAGTGCACACAACTCCATGTGGACACACTCATTCTAACAGTTCAGTGCACACAACTCCATGTGGACACACACATTCTAACAGTTCAGTGTGCACACCTCCATGTGGACACACTCATTCTAACAGTTCAGTGTGCACACCTCCATGTGGACAAATTCTAACACTTCAGTGTGCACACCTCCATGTGGACACACTCATTCTAACATTTCAGTGTGCACACCTCCACAGGAACACACTCATTCTAACAGTTCAGTGTGCACACCCCCATGTGGACACACACATTCTAACAGTTCAGTGTGCACCGCTCCAGGTGGGCACACTCATTCTAACACTTCAGTGTGCACACTTCCAAGTGGACACACTCATTCTAACAGTTCAGTGTGCACACCTCCATGTGGACACACTCATTCTAACAATACAGTGTGCACACCTCCATGTGGACATATTCTAACAGTTCAGTGTGCACACCTCCATGTGGATACACTCATTCTTATATTACAGTGTGCACACCTCCATGTGGACATATTCTAACATTTCAGTGTGCACACCTCCATGTGGGCACACTCATTCTAAAAGTTCAGTGTGCACACCTCCATGTGGACACACTCATTCTAACAGTTCAGTGTGCACAACTCCATGTGGACACACTCATTCTAACATTTCAGTGTGTACACCTCCATGTTTACACACTCATTCTAACAGTTCAGTGTGCACAACTCCATGTGGACACACTCATTCTAACATTTCAGTGTGCACACCTCCATGTGGACACACTCATTCTAACAATACAGTGTGCACACCTCCATGTGGACATATTCTAACAGTTCAGTGTGCACACCTCCATGTGGGCACACTCATTCTAACAGTTCAGTGTGCACACTTCCTTATGGACACACTCATTCTAACAAGTCAGTGTGTACACCTCCATGTGGACACACTCATTCTAACAATAGAGTGTGCACACCTCCATGTGGACATATTCTAACCGTTCAGTGTGCACACCTCCATGTGGGCACACTCATTCTAACAGTTCAGTGTGCACACCTCCATGTGGACACACTCATTCTAACAGTTCAGTGCGCACACCTCCATGTGGACACACTCATTCTAACAGTTCAGTGTGCACATCTCCACAGGGATACACTCATTCTAACAGTTCAGTGTGCACAACTCCATGTGGGCACACTCATTCTAACAGTTCAGTGTGCACACTTCCATGTGGACACACTCATTCTAACAGTTCAGTGTGCACACCTCCATGTGGACACACTCAATCTAACAGTTCAGTGTACACACCTCCATGTGGACACACTCATTCTAACAGTTCAGTGTGCACACCTCCATGTGGACACACTCATTCTAACAGTTCAGTGTGCACACCTCCATGTGGACACACTCATTCTAACAGTTCAGTGTACACAACTCCATGTGGGCACACTCATTCTAACAGTTCAGTGTGCACACCTCCATGTGGACACACTCATTCTAACAGTTCAATGTGCACACCTTCATGTGGACACACTCATTGTGACAGTTCAGTGTGCACACCTCCATGTGGACACACTCATTCAAACAGTTCAGTGTGCACACCTCCATGTGGACACACTCATTCTAACAGTTCAGTGTGCACGCCTCCATGTGGACACACTCATTCTAACAGTTCAATGTGCACACCTCCATGTGGACACAATCATTCTAACAGTTCAGTGAGCACACCTCCATGTGGACACACTCATTCTAACAGTTCAGTGTGCACACTTCCATGTGGACACACTCATTCTAACAGTTCAGTGTGCACACCTCCCAGGGACACACTAATTCTAACATTTCAATGTGCATACCTCCACAGGGACACACTCATTCTAACAGTTCCGTGTGCACACCTCCATGTGGGCACACTCATTCTAAAAGTTCAGTGTGCACACTTCCATGTGGACACACTCATTCTAACAGTTCAGTGTGCACACCTCCATGTGGACACACTCATTCTAACAGTTCAGTGTGCACACCTCCATGTGACACACTCTTTCTAACAGTTCAGTGTGCACACCTCCATGTGGACACACTCATTCTAACAGTTCAGTGTGCACACCCCCATGAGGACACACACATTCTAACAGTTCAGTGTGCACACCTCCATGATGGCACACTCATTCTAACAGTTCAGTGTGCACACTTCCATGTGGACACTCTCATTCTAACAGTTCAGTGTGCACACCTCCATGTGGACACACTCAATCTAACAGTTCAGTGTACATACCTCCATGTGGACACACTCATTCTAACAGTTCAGTGTGCACGCCTCCATGTGGACACACTCATTCTAACAGTTAAGTGTGCACATCTCCACAGGGATACACTCATTCTAACAGTTCAGTGTGCACACCTCCATGTGGGCACACTCATTCTAACAGTTCAGTGTGCACACTTCCATGTGGACACACTCATTCTAACAGTTCAGTGTGCACACCTCCATGTGGACACACTCAATCTAACAGTTCAGTGTACACACCTCCATGTGGACACACTCATTCTAACAGTTCAGTGTGCACACCTCCATGTGGACACACTCATTCTAACAGTTCAGTGTGCACACCTCCATGTGGACACACTCATTCTAACAGTTCAGTGTACACAACTCCATGTGGGCACACTCATTCTAACAGTTCAGTGTGCACACCTCCATGTGGACACACTCATTCTAACAGTTCAATGTGCACACCTTCATGTGGACACACTCATTCTAACAGTTCAGTGTGCACACCTCCATGTGGACACACTCATTCTAACAGTTCAGTGTGCACACCTCCATGTGGACACACTCATTCTAACAGTTCAGTGTGCACGCCTCCATGTGGACACACTCATTCTAACAGTTCAGTGCGCACACCTCCATGTGGACACACTCATTCTAACAGTTCAGTGTGCACATCTCCACAGGTTTACACTCATTCTAACAGTTCAGTGTGCACACCTCCATGTGGACACACTCATTCTAACAGTTCAGTGTGCACACCTCCATGATGGCACACTCATTCTAACAGTTCAGTGTGCACACTTCCATGTGGACACTCTCATTATAACAGTTCAGTGTGCACACCTCCATTTGGACACACTCATTCTAACAGTTCAGTGTACACACCTCCATGTGGACATATTCTAACAGTTCAGTGTGCACACCTCCATGAGGGCAAACTCATTCTAAAATTTCAGTGTGCACACCTCCATGTGGACACACTCATTCTAACAATACAGTGTGCACACCTCCATGTGGACATATTCTAACAGTTCAGTGTGCACACCTCCATGTGGACACACTCATTCTTACAATACAGTGTGCACACCTCCATGTGGACATATTCTAACAGTTCAGTGTGCACACCTCCATGTGGGCAGACTCATTCTAAAAGTTCAGTGTGCACACCTCCATGTGGACACACTCATTCTGACAGTTCAGTGTGCACACCTCCATGTGGACACACTCATTCTAACAGTTCAGTGTGCACACCTCCATGTGGACACACTCATTCTAACAGTTCAGTGTGCACACCTCTATGTGGACACACTCATTCTAACAGTTCAGTGTGCACTACTCCATGTGGACACATTCATTCTAACAGTTCAGTGTGCACACCTCCATGTGGATACACTCATTCTAACAATACAGTGTGCACACCTCCATGTGGACATATTCTAAGAGTTCAGTGTGAACACCTCCATGTGGACACACTCATTCTAACAGTTCAGTGTGCACACCTCCATGTGGACACATTCATTCTAACAGTTCCGTGTGCACACCTCCATGTGGGCACGCTCATTCTAACAGTTCTGTGTGCACGCCTCCATGTGGGCACACTCATTCTAACTGTTCAGTGTGCACAACTCCATGTGGGCACACTCATTCTACCAGTTCAGTGTGCACACCTCCATGTGGACACACTCATTCTAACAGTTCAGTGTGCACACACCTCCATATGGACACAGTCATTCTAACAGTTCAGTGTGCACACCTCCAAGTGGGCACACTCATTCTAATAGTTCAGTGTGCACACCTCCATGTGGACACACTCATTCTAACAGTTCTTTGTGCACACCTCCATGTGGACACACTCATTTTAACAGTTCAGTGTGCACACCTCCATGTGGGCATACTCTTTCTAACAGAACAGTGTGCACACCAACATGTGGGCACACTCATTCTAACAGTTCAGTGTGCACACCTCCATGTGGGCACTCTCATTCTAACAGTTCAGTGTGCACACCTCCACAGGTATACACTCATTCTAACAGTTTATTGTGCACACCTCCATGTGGACACATTCATTCTAACAGTTCAGTGTGCACACCTCCATGTGGGCACACTCATTCTAACAGTTCATTGTGCACACCTCCATGTGGACACACTCATTCTAACAGTTCAGTGTGCACACCTCCATGTGGAAAAATTCTAACACTTCAGTGTGCACACCTCCATGTGGACACACTCATTCTAACATTTCAGTGTGCACACCTCCACAGGAACACACTCATTCTAACAGTTCAGTGTGCACACCCCCATGTGGACACACACATTCTAACAGTTCAGTGTGAACCGCTCCATGTGGGCACACTCATTCTAACACTTCAGTGTGCACACTTCCATGTGGACACACTCATTCTAACAGTTCAGTGTGCACACCTCCATGTGGACACACTCATTCTAACAATACAGTGTGCACACCTCCATGTGGACATATTCTAACAGTTCAGTGTGCACACCTCCATGTGGATACACTCATTCTTATATTACAGTGTGCACACCTCCATGTGGACATATTCTAACATTTCAGTGTGCACACCTCCATGTGGGCACACTCATTCTAAAAGTTCAGTGTGCACACCTCCATGTGGACACACTCATTCTAACAGTTCAGTGTGCACACCTCCATGTGGACACACTCATTCTAACATTTCAGTGTGCACACCTCCATGTGGACACACTCATTCTAACAGTTCATTGTGCACAACTTTATGTGGACACACTCATTCTAACATTTCAGTGTGCACACCTCCATGTGGACACACTCATTCTAACAATACAGTGTGCACACCTCCATGTGGACATATTCTAACAGTTCAGTGTGCACACCTCCATGTGGGCACACTCATTCTAACAGTTCAGTGTGCACACTTCCTTATGGACACACTCATTCTAACAGTTCAGTGTGCACATCTCCATGTGGACACACTCATTCTAACAATAGAGTGTTCACACCTCCATGTGGACATATTCTAACCGTTCAGTGTGCACACCTCCATGTGGACACACTCATTCTAACAGTTCAGTGTGCACACCTCCATGTGGACACACTCATTCTAACAGTTCAGTGTGCACACCTCCATGTGGACACACTCATTCTAACAGTTAAGTGTGCACATCTCCACAGGGATACACTCATTCTAACAGTTCAGTGTGCACACCTCCATGTGGGCACACTCATTCTAACAGTTCAGTGTGCACACTTCCATGTGGACACACACATTCTAACAGTTCAGTGTGCACACCTCCATGTGGACACACTCAATCTAACAGTTCAGTGTACACACCTCCATGTGGACACACTCATTCTAACAGTTCAGTGTGCACACCTCCATGTGGACACACTCATTCTAACAGTTCAGTGTGCACACCTCCATGTGGACACACTCATTCTAACAGTTCAGTGTACACAACTCCATGTGGGCACACTCATTCTAACAGTTCAGTGTGCACACCTCCATGTGGACACACTCATTCTAACAGTTCAATGTGCACACCTTCATGTGGACACACTCATTTTAACAGTTCAGTGTGCACACCTCCATGTGGACACACTCATTCTAACAGTTCAGTGTGCACACCTCCATGTGGACACACTCATTCTAACAGTTCAGTGTGCACGCCTCCATGTGGACACACTCATTCTAACAGTTCAGTGCGCACACCTCCATGTGGACACACTCATTCTAACAGTTCAGTGTGCACATCTCCACAGGTTTACACTCATTCTAACAGTTCAGTGTGCACACCTCCATGTGGACACACTCATTCTAACAGTTCAGTGTGCACACCTCCATGATGGCACACTCATTCTAACAGTTCAGTGTGCACACTTCCATGTGGACACTCTCATTATAACAGTTCAGTGTGCACACCTCCATTTGGACACACTCATTCTAACAGTTCAGTGTACACACCTCCATGTGGACATATTCTAACAGTTCAGTGTGCACACCTCCATGAGGGCAAACTCATTCTAAAATTTCAGTGTGCACACCTCCATGTGGACACACTCATTCTAACAATACAGTGTGCACACCTCCATGTGGACATATTCTAACAGTTCAGTGTGCACACCTCCATGTGGACACACTCATTCTTACAATACAGTGTGCACACCTCCATGTGGACATATTCTAACAGTTCAGTGTGCACACCTCCATGTGGGCAGACTCATTCTAAAAGTTCAGTGTGCACACCTCCATGTGGACACACTCATTCTGACAGTTCAGTGTGCACACCTCCATGTGGACACACTCATTCTAACAGTTCAGTGTGCACACCTCCATGTGGACACACTCATTCTAACAGTTCAGTGTGCACACCTCTATGTGGACACACTCATTCTAACAGTTCAGTGTGCACTACTCCATGTGGACACATTCATTCTAACAGTTCAGTGTGCACACCTCCATGTGGATACACTCATTCTAACAATACAGTGTGCACACCTCCATGTGGACATATTCTAAGAGTTCAGTGTGCACACCACCATGTGGACACACTCATTCTAACAGTTCAGTGTGCACACCTCCATGTGGACACACTCATTCTAACAGTTCAGTGTGCACACCTCCATGTGGACACACTCATTCTAACAGTTCAGTGTGCACACCTCCATGTGGACATATTCTAACAGTTCAGTGTGCACACCTCCATGTGGACACACTCATTCTAACAGTTCAGTGTGCACATCTCCACAGGGATACACTCATTCTAACAGTTCAGTGTGCACATCTCCACAGGGATACACTCATTCTAACAGTTCAGTGTGCACACTCCATGTGGACACACTCATTCTAACAGTTCAGTGTGCACACCTCCATGATGGCACACTCATTCTAAAAGTTCAGTGTGCACACTTCCATGTGGACACTCTCATTCTAACAGTTCAGTGTGCACACCTCCATGTGGACACACTCAATCTAACAGTTCAGTGTACACACCGCCATGTGGACACACTCATTCTAACAGTTCATTGTGCACACCTCCATGTGGACACACTCATTCTAACAATACAGTGTGCACACCTCCACGTGGACATATTCTAACAGTTCAGTGTGCACACCTCCATGAGTGCACACTCATTCTAAAAGTTCAGTGTGCACACCTCCATTTGACACACTCATTCTAACAATACAGTGTGCACACCTCCATGTGGACATATTCTAACAGTTCAGTGTGCACACCTCCATGTGGATACACTCATTCTTACAATACAGTGTGCACACCTCCATGTGGACATATTCTAACAGTTCAGTGTGCACACCTCCATGTGGGCACACTCATTCTAAAAGTTCAGTGTGCACACCTCCATGTGGACACACTCATTCTAACAGTTCAGTGTGCACACCTCCATGTGGACACACTCATTCTAACAGTTCAGTGTGCACACCTCCATGTGGACACACTCAATCTAACAGTTCAGTGTACACACCTCCATGTGGACACACTCATTCTAACAATACAGTGTGCACACCTCCATGTGGACACACTCATTCTAACAGTTCAGTGTGCACACCTCCATGTGGACACACTCATTCTAACAGTTCAGTGTGCACACCTCCATGTGGACACACTCATTCTAACATTTCAGTGTGCACACCTCCATGTGGACACACTCATTCTACCAGTTCAGTGTGCACACCTCCATGTGGACACACTCATTCTAACAGTTCAGTGTGCACACCTCCATGTGCACATATTCTAACAGTTCAGTGTGCACACCTCCATGTGGGCACACTCATTCTAACAGTTCAGTGTGCACACCTCCATGTGGACACACTCATTCTAACAGTTCAGTGCACACAACTCCATGTGGACACACTCATTCTAACAGTTCAGTGCACACAACTCCATGTGGACACACACATTCTAACAGTTCAGTGTGCACACCTCCATGTGGACACACTCATTCTAACAGTTCAGTGTGCACACCTCCATGTGGACAAATTCTAACACTTCAGTGTGCACACCTCCATGTGGACACACTCATTCTAACATTTCAGTGTGCACACCTCCACAGGAACACACTCATTCTAACAGTTCAGTGTGCACACCCCCATGTGGACACACACATTCTAACAGTTCAGTGTGCACCGCTCCAGGTGGGCACACTCATTCTAACACTTCAGTGTGCACACTTCCAAGTGGACACACTCATTCTAACAGTTCAGTGTGCACACCTCCATGTGGGCACACTCATTCTAACAGTTCAGTGTGCACACTTCCTTATGGACACACTCATTCTAACAATTCAGTGTGTACACCTCCATGTGGACACACTCATTCTAACAATAGAGTGTGCACACCTCCATGTGGACATATTCTAACCGTTCAGTGTGCACACCTCCATGTGGGCACACTCATTCTAACAGTTCAGTGTGCACACCTCCATGTGGACACACTCATTCTAACAGTTCAGTGCGCACACCTCCATGTGGACACACTCATTCTAACAGTTCAGTGTGCACATCTCCACAGGGATACACTCATTCTAACAGTTCAGTGTGCACACCTCCATGTGGGCACACTCATTCTAACAGTTCAGTGTGCACACTTCCATGTGGACACACTCATTCTAACAGTTCAGTGTGCACACCTCCATGTGGACACACTCAATCTAACAGTTCAGTGTACACACCTCCATGTGGACACACTCATTCTAACAGTTCAGTGTGCACACCTCCATGTGGACACACTCATTCTAACAGTTCAGTGTGCACACCTCCATGTGGACACACTCATTCTAACAGTTCAGTGTACACAACTCCATGTGGGCACACTCATTCTAACAGTTCAGTGTGCACACCTCCATGTGGACACACTCATTCTAACAGTTCAATGTGCACACCTTCATGTGGACACACTCATTGTGACAGTTCAGTGTGCACACCTCCATGTGGACACACTCATTCAAACAGTTCAGTGTGCACACCTCCATGTGGACACACTCATTCTAACAGTTCAGTGTGCACGCCTCCATGTGGACACACTCATTCTAACAGTTCAATGTGCACACCTCCATGTGGACACAATCATTCTAACAGTTCAGTGAGCACACCTCCATGTGGACACACTCATTCTAACAGTTCAGTGTGCACACTTCCATGTGGACACACTCATTCTAACAGTTCAGTGTGCACACCTCCCAGGGACACACTAATTCTAACATTTCAATGTGCATACCTCCACAGGGACACACTCATTCTAACAGTTCCGTGTGCACACCTCCATGTGGGCACACTCATTCTAAAAGTTCAGTGTGCACACTTCCATGTGGACACACTCATTCTAACAGTTCAGTGTGCACACCTCCATGTGGACACACTCATTCTAACAGTTCAGTGTGCACACCTCCATGTGACACACTCATTCTAACAGTTCAGTGTGCACACCTCCATGTGGACACACTCATTCTAACAGTTCAGTGTGCACACCCCCATGAGGACACACACATTCTAACAGTTCAGTGTGCACACCTCCATGATGGCACACTCATTCTAACAGTTCAGTGTGCACACTTCCATGTGGACACTCTCATTCTAACAGTTCAGTGTGCACACCTCCATGTGGACACACTCAATCTAACAGTTCAGTGTACATACCTCCATGTGGACACACTCATTCTAACAGTTCAGTGTGCACACCTCCATGTGGACACACTCATTCTAACAGTTCAGTGTGCACACCTCCATGTGGACACACTCATTCTAACAGTTCAGTGTGCACACCTCCATGTGGGCAAACTCATTCTAACAGTTCAGTGTGCACACCTCCATGTGGACACACTCATTCTAACAATACAGTGTGCACACCTCCATGTGGACATATTCTAACAGTTCAGTGTGCACACCTCCATGTGGGCACACTCATTCTAACTTTTCAGTGTGCACACCTCCATGTGGACACACTCATTCTAACAGTTCAGTGTGCACACCTCCATGTGGACACACTCATTATAACAGTTCAGTGTGCACATCTCCACAGGTTTACACTCATTATAACAGTTCAGTGTGCACACCTCCATGTGGACACACTCATTCTAACAGTTCAGTGTGCACACCTCCATGATGGCACACTCATTCTAACAGTTCAGTGTGCACACTTCCATGTGGACACTCTCTTTCTAACAGTTCAGTGTGCACACCTCCATGTGGACACACTCATTCTAACAGTTCAGTGTACACACCTCCATGTGGACACACTCATTCTAACAGTTCAGTTTGCACACCTCCAATGGACACACTCATTCTAACAATACAGTGTGCACACCTCCATGTGGACACACTCATTCTAACAGTTCAGTGTGCACACCTCCATGTGGACACACTCATTCTAACAGTTCAGTGTGCACACCGCCATGTGGACACACTCATTCTAACAGTTCAGTGTGCACACCTCCATGTGGACACACTCATTCTAACAGTTCAGTGTGCACACCTCCATGTGGACACACTCATTCTAACAGTTCAGTGTGCACACATCCATGTGTACACACTCATTCTACCAGTTAAGTGTGCACACCTCCATGTGGACACACTCATTCTAACAGTTCAGTGTGCACACCTCCATGTGGACACACTCATTCTAACAATACAGTGTGCACACCTCCATGTGGACATATTCTAACAGTTCAGTGTGCACACCTCCATGTGGACACACTCATTCTAACAGTTCAGTGTGCACACCTCCATGTGGACACACTCATTCTACCAGTTCAGTGTGCACACCTCCATGTGGACACACTCATTCTAACAGTTCAGTGTGCACACCTCCATGTGGACATATTCTAACAGTTCAGTGTGCACACCTCCATGTGGGCACACTCATTCTAACAGTTCAGTGTGCACACCTCCATGTGGACACACTCATTCTAACAGTTCAGTGCACACACCTCCATGTGGACACACTCATTCTAACAGTTCAGTGTGCACATCTCCACAGGGACACACTCATTCTAACAGTTCAGTGTGCACACATTCCATGTGGGCACACTCATTCTAACAGTTCAGTGTACACACTTCCATATGGGCACACTCATTCTAACAGTTCAGTGTGCACACCTCCATGTAGGCAACTCATTCTAACAGTTCAGTGTGCACACCTCCATGTGGGCACACTCATTCTAACAGTTCAGTGTGCACACCTCCATGTGGACACACTCATTCTAACAGTTCAGTGTGCACACCTCCATGTGCACACACACATTCTAACAGTTCAGTGTGCACACCTCCATGTGGACACACTCATTCTAACAGTTCAGTGTGCACACCTCCATGTGGAAAAATTCTAACACTTCAGTGTGCACACCTCCATGTGGACACACTCATTCTAACATTTCAGTGTGCACACCTCCACAGGAACACACTCATTCTAACAGTTCAGTGTGCACACCCCCATGTGGACACACACATTCTAACAGTTCAGTGTGCACCGCTCCATGTGGGCACACTCATTCTAACACTTCAGTGTGCACACTTCCATGTGGACACACTCATTCTAACAGTTCAGTGTGCACACCTCCATGTGGACACACTCATTCTAACAATACAGTGTGCACACCTCCATGTGGACATATTCTAACAGTTCAGTGTGCACACCTCCATGTGGATACACTCATTCTTATATTACAGTGTGCACACCTCCATGTGGACATATTCTAACAATACAGTGTGCACACCTCCATGTGGACATATTCTAACAGTTCAGTGTGCACACCTCCATGTGGATACACTCATTCTTATATTACAGTGTGCACACCTCCATGTGGACATATTCTAACATTTCAGTGTGCACACCTCCATGTGGGCACACTCATTCTAACAGTTCAGTGTGCACACCTCCATGTGGACACACTCATTCTAACAGTTCAGTGCGCACACCTCCATGTGGAGACACTCATTCTAACAGTTCAGTGTGCACATCTCCACAGGGATACACTCATTCTAACAGTTCAGTGTGCACACCTCCATGTGGGCACACTCATTCTAACAGTTCAGTGTGCACACTTCCATGTGGACACACTCATTCTAACAGTTCAGTGTGCACACCTCCATGTGGACACACTCAATCTAACAGTTCAGTGTACACACCTCCATGTGGACACACTCATTCTAACAGTTCAGTGTGCACACCTCCATGTGGACACACTCATTCTAACAGTTCAGTGTGCACACCTCCATGTGGACACACTCATTCTAACAGTTCAGTGTGCACACCTCCATGTGGGCAAACTCATTCTAACAGTTCAGTGTGCACACCTCCATGTGGACACACTCATTCTGACAGTTCAGTGTGCACGCCTCCATGTGGACACACTCATTCTAACATTTCAGTGTGCACACCTCCATGTGGACACACTCATTCTAACAATACAGTGTGCACACCTCCATGTGGACATATTCTAACAGTTCAGTGTGCACACCTCCATGTGGGCACACTCATTCTAACAGTTCAGTGTGCACACTTCCATTTGGACACACTCATTCTAACAGTTCAGGGTGCACACCTCCATGTGGACACACTCATTCTAACAATAGAGTGTGCACACCTCCATGTGGTCATATTCTAACCGTTCAGTGTGCACACCTCCATGTGGGCACACTCATTCTAACAGTTCAGTGTGCACACCTCCATGTGGACACACTCATTCTAACAGTTCAGTGTGCACACCTCCATGTGGACACACTCATTGTAACATTTCAGTGTGCACTCCTCCATGTGGACATATTCTAACAGTTCAGTGTGCACACCTCCATGTGGGCACACTCATTCTAACTGTTCAGTGTGCACACCTCCATGTGGACACACTCATTCTAACAGTTCAGTGTGCACACCTCCATGTGGACACACTCATTCTAACAGTTCAGTGTGCACACCTCCATGTGGACACACTCATTATAACAGTTCAGTGTGCACATCTCCACAGGTTTACACTCATTCTAACAGTTCAGTGTTCACACCTCCATGTGGACACACTCATTCTAACAGTTCAGTGTGCACACCTCCATGATGGCACACTCATTCTAACAGTTCAGTGTGCACACTTCCATGTGGACACTCTCATTCTAACAGTTCAGTGTGCACACCTCCATGTGGACACACTCATTTTAACAGTTCAGTGTACACACCTCCATGTGGACACACTCATTCTAACAGTTCAGTTTGCACACCTCCAATGGACACACTCATTCTAACAATACAGTGTGCACACCGCCATGTGGACACAATCATTCTAACAGTTCAGTGTGCACACCTCCATGTGGACACACTCATTCTAACAGTTCAGTGTGCACACCGCCATGTGGACACACTCATTCTAACAGTTCAGTGTGCACACCTCCATGTGGACACACTCATTCTAACAGTTCAGTGTGCACACCTCCATGTGGACACACTCATTCTAACAGTTCAGTGTGCACACCTCCATGTGTACACACTCATTCTACCAGTTCAGTGTGCACACCTCCATGTGGACACACTCATTCTAACAGTTCAGTGTGCACACCTCCATGTGGACATATTCTAACAGTTCAGTGTGCACACCTCCATGTGGGCACACTCATTCTAACAGTTCAGTGTGCACACCTCCATGTGGACACACTCATTCTAACAGTTCAGTGCACACACCTCCATGTGGACACACTCATTCTAACAGTTCATTGTGCACATCTCCACAGGGATTCACTCATTCTAACAGTTCAGTGTGCACACCTCCATGTGGACACACTCATTCTAACAGTTCAGTGTGCACACCTCCATGTGGACACACTCATTCTAACAGTGCAGTGTGCACACCTCCATGTGGACACACTCATTCTAACAGTTCAGTGTGCACACCTCCATGTGGATACACTCATTCTAACAATACAGTGTGCACACCTCCATGTGGACATATTCTAACAGTTCAGTGTGCACACCTCCATGTGGACACACTCATTCTAACAGTTCAGTGTGCACACCTCCATGTGGACACACTCATTCTACCAGTTCAGTGTGCACACCTCCATGTGGACACACTCATTCTAACAGTTCAGTGTGCACACCTCCATGTGGACATATTCTAACAGTTCAGTGTGCACACCTCCATGGGGGCACACTCATTCTAACAGTTCAGTGTGCACACCTCCATGTGGACACCCTCATTCTAACAGTTCAGTGCACACACCTCCATGTGGACACACTCATTCTAACAGTTCAGTGTGCACATCTCCACAGGGATACACTCATTCTAACAGTTCAGTGTGCACACCTCCATGTGGGCACACTCATTCTAACAGTTCAGTGTACACACTTCCATATGGGCACACTCATTCTAACAGTTCAGTGTGCACACCTCCATGTAGGCAACTCATTCTAACAGTTCAGTGTGCACACCTCCATGTGGGCACATTCATTCTAACAGTTCAGTGTGCACACCTCCATGTGGACACACTCATTCTAACAGTTCAGTGTGCACACCTCCATGTGAACACACACATTCTAACAGTTCAGTGTGCACACCTCCATGTGGACACACTCATTCTAACAGTTCAGTGTGCACACCTCCATGTGGAAAAATTCTAACACTTCAGGGTGCACACCTCCATGTGGACACACTCATTCTAACATTTCAGTGTGCACACCTCCACAGGAACACACTCATTCTAACAGTTCAGTGTGCACACCCCCATGTGGACACACACATTCTAACAGTTCAGTGTGCACCGCTCCATGTGGGCACACTCATTCTAACACTTCAGTGTGCACACTTCCATGTGGACACACTCATTCTAACGGTTCAGTGTGCACACCTCCATGTGGACACACTCATTCTAACAATACACTGTGCACACCTCCATGTGGACATATTCTAACAGTTCAGTGTGCACACCTCTATGTGGATACACTCCTTCTTATATTACAGTGTGCATACCTCCATGTGGACATATTCTAACATTTCAGTGTGCACACCTCCATGTGGGCACACTCATTCTAACAGTTCAGTGTGCACACCTCCATGTGGACACACTCATTCTAACAGTTCAGTGCGCACACCTCCATGTGGACACACTCATTCTAACAGTTCAGTGTGCACATCTCCACAGGGATACACTCATTCTAACAGATCAGTGTGCACACCTCCATGTGGGCACACTCATTCTAACAGTTCAGTGTGCACACTTCCATGTGGACACACTCATTCTAACAGTTCAGTGTGCACACCTCCATGTGGACACACTCAATCTAACAGTTCAGTGTACACACCTCCATGTGGACACACTCATTCTAACAGTTCAGTGTGCACACCTCCATGTGGACACACTCATTCTAACAGTTCAGTGTGCACACCTCCATGTGGACACACTCATTCTAACAGTTCAGTGTGCACACCTCCATGTGGGCAAACTCATTCTAACAGTTCAGTGTGCACACCTCCATGTGGACACACTCATTCTGACAGTTCAGTGTGCACACCTTCATGTGGACACACTCATTCTGACAGTTCAGTGTGCACACCTCCATGTGGACACACTCATTCTAACAGTTCAGTGTGCACACCTCCATGTGGACACACTTATTCTAACAGTTGAGTGTGCACGCCTCCATGTGGACACACTCATTCTAACATTTCAGTGTGCACACCTCCATGTGGACACACTCATTCTAACAATACAGTGTGCACACCTCCATGTGGACATATTCTAACAGTTCAGTGTGCACACCTCCATGTGGGCACACTCATTCTAACAGTTCAGTGTGCACACTTCCTTATGGACACACTCATTCTAACAGTTCAGTGTGCACACCTCCATGTGGACACACTCATTCTAACAATAGAGTGTGCACACCTCCATGTGGACATATTCTAACCGTTCAGTGTGCACACCTCCATGTGGGCACACTCATTCTAACAGTTCAGTGTGCACACCTCCATGTGGACACACTCATTCTAACAGTTCAGTGTGCACACCACCATGTGGACACACTCATTCTAACAATACAGTGTGCACACCTCCATGTGGACATATTCTAACAGTTCAGTGTGCACACCTCCATGTGGGCACACTCATTCTAACTGTTCAGTGTGCACACCTCCATGTGGACACACTCATTCTAACAGTTCAGTGTGCACACCTCCATGTGGACACACTCATTCTAACAGTTCAGTGTGCACACCTCCATGTGGACACACTCATTATAACAGTTCAGTGTGCACATCTCCACAGGTTTACACTCATTCTAACAGTTCAGTGTGCACACCTCCATGTGGACACACTCATTCTAACAGTTCAGTGTACACACCTCCATGTGGACACACTCATTCTAACCGTTCAGTTTGCACACCTCCAATGGACACACTCATTCTAACAATACAGTGTGCACACCTCCATGTGGACACACTCATTCTAACAGTTCAGTGTGCACACCTCCATGTGGACACACTCATTCTAACAGTTCAGTGTGCACACCGACATGTGGACACACTCATTCTAACAGTTCAGTGTGCACACCTCCATGTGGACACACTCATTCTAACAGTTCAGTGTGCACACCTCCATGTGGACACACTCATTCTAACAGTTCAGTGTGCACACCTCCATGTGGACACACTCATTCTAACAGTTCAGTGCACACACCTCCATGTGGACACACTCATTCTAACAGTTCAGTGTGCACATCTCCACAGGGATTCACTCATTCTAACAGTTCAGTGTGCACACCTCCATGTGGACACACTCATTCTAACAGTTCAGTGTGCACACCTCCATGTGGACACACTCATTCTAACAGTTCAGTGTGCACACCTCCATGTGGACACACTCATTCTAACAGTTCAGTGCACACACCTCCATGTGGACACACTCATTCTAACAGTTCAGTGTGCACATCTCCACAGGGATTCACTCATTCTAACAGTTCAGTGTGCACACCTCCATGTGGACACACTCATTCTAACAGTTCAGTGTGCACACCTCCATGTGGACACACTCATTCTAACAGTTCAGTGTGCACACCTCCATGTGGACACACTCATTCTAACAGTTCAGTGTGCACACCTCCATGTGGATACACTCATTCTAACAATACAGTGTGCACACCTCCATGTGGACATATTCTAACAGTTCAGTGTGCACACCTCCATGTGGACACACTCATTCTAACAGTTCAGTGTGCACACCTCCATGTGGACACACTCATTCTACCAGTTCAGTGTGCACACCTCCATGTGGACACACTCATTCTAACAATACAGTGTGCACACCTCCATGTGGGCACATTCATTCTAACAGTTCAGTGTGCACACCTCCATGTGGACACACTCATTCTAACAGTTCAGTGTGCACACCTCCATGTGAACACACACATTCTAACAGTTCAGTGTGCACACCTCCATGTGGACACACTCATTCTAACAGTTCAGTGTGCACACCTCCATGTGGAAAAATTCTAACACTTCAGGGTGCACACCTCCATGTGGACACACTCATTCTAACATTTCAGTGTGCACACCTCCACAGGAACACACTCATTCTAACAGTTCAGTGTGCACACCCCCATGTGGACACACACATTCTAACAGTTCAGTGTGCACCGCTCCATGTGGGCACACTCATTCTAACACTTCAGTGTGCACACTTCCATGTGGACACACTCATTCTAACAGTTCAGTGTGCACACCTCCATGTGGACACACTCATTCTAACAATACACTGTGCACACCTCCATGTGGACATATTCTAACAGTTCAGTGTGCACACCTCTATGTGGATACACTCCTTCTTTTATTACAGTGTGCACACCTCCATGTGGACATATTCTAACATTTCAGTGTGCACACCTCCATGTGGGCACACTCATTCTAACAGTTCAGTGTGCACACCTCCATGTGGACACACTCATTCTAACAGTTCAGTGTGCACACCTCCATGTGGACACACTCATTCTAACAGTTCAGTGTGCACACCTCCATGTGGACACACTCATTCTAACAGTTCAGTGTGCACACCTCCATGTGGATACACTCATTCTAACAATACAGTGTGCACACCTCCATGTGGACATATTCTAACAGTTCAGTGTGCACACCTCCACAGGAACACACTCATTCTAACAGTTCAGTGTGCACACCCCCATGTGGACACACACATTCTAACAGTTCAGTGTGCACCGCTCCATGTGGGCACACTCATTCTAACACTTCAGTGTGCACACTTCCATGTGGACACACTCATTCTAACGGTTCAGTGTGCACACCTCCATGTGGACACACTCATTCTAACAATACACTGTGCACACCTCCATGTGGACATATTCTAACAGTTCAGTGTGCACACCTCTATGTGGATACACTCCTTCTTATATTACAGTGTGCATACCTCCATGTGGTCATATTCTAACATTTCAGTGTGCACACCTCCATGTGGGCACACTCATTCTAACAGTTCAGTGTGCACACCTCCATGTGGACACACTCATTCTAACAGTTCAGTGCGCACACCTCCATGTGGACACACTCATTCTAACAGTTCAGTGTGCACATCTCCACAGGGATACACTCATTCTAACAGATCAGTGTGCACACCTCCATGTGGGCACACTCATTCTAACAGTTCAGTGTGCACACTTCCATGTGGACACACTCATTCTAACAGTTCAGTGTGCACACCTCCATGTGGACACACTCAATCTAACAGTTCAGTGTACACACCTCCATGTGGACACACTCATTCTAACAGTTCAGTGTGCACACCTCCATGTGGACACACTCATTCTAACAGTTCAGTGTGCACACCTCCATGTGGACACACTCATTCTAACAGTTCAGTGTGCACACCTCCATGTGGGCAAACTCATTCTAACAGTTCAGTGTGCACACCTCCATGTGGACACACTCATTCTGACAGTTCAGTGTGCACACCTTCATGTGGACACACTCATTCTGACAGTTCAGTGTGCACACCTCCATGTGGACACACTCATTCTAACAGTTCAGTGTGCACACCTCCATGTGGACACACTTATTCTAACAGTTGAGTGTGCACGCCTCCATGTGGACACACTCATTCTAACATTTCAGTGTGCACACCTCCATGTGGACACACTCATTCTAACAATACAGTGTGCACACCTCCATGTGGACATATTCTAACAGTTCAGTGTGCACACCTCCATGTGGGCACACTCATTCTAACAGTTCAGTGTGCACACTTCCTTATGGACACACTCATTCTAACAGTTCAGTGTGCACACCTCCATGTGGACACACTCATTCTAACAATAGAGTGTGCACACCTCCATGTGGACATATTCTAACCGTTCAGTGTGCACACCTCCATGTGGGCACACTCATTCTAACAGTTCAGTGTGCACACCTCCATGTGGACACACTCATTCTAACAGTTCAGTGTGCACACCTCCATGTGGACACACTCATTCTAACAATACAGTGTGCACACCTCCATGTGGACATATTCTAACAGTTCAGTGTGCACACCTCCATGTGGGCACACTCATTCTAACTGTTCAGTGTGCACACCTCCATGTGGACACACTCATTCTAACAGTTCAGTGTGCACACCTCCATGTGGACACACTCATTCTAACAGTTCATTGTGCACACCTCCATGTGGACACACTCATTCTAACAGTTCAGTGTGCACATCTCCACAGGTTTACACTCATTCTAACAGTTCAGTGTGCACACCTCCATGTGGACACACTCATTCTAACAGTTCAGTGTACACACCTCCATGTGGACACACTCATTCTAACCGTTCAGTTTGCACACCTCCAATGGACACACTCATTCTAACAATACAGTGTGCACACCTCCATGTGGACACACTCATTCTAACAGTTCAGTGTGCACACCTCCATGTGGACACACTCATTATAACAGTTCAGTGTGCACACCGCCATGTGGACACACTCATTCTAACAGTTCAGTGTGCACACCTCCATGTGGACACACTCATTCTAACAGTTCAGTGTGCACACCTCCATGTGGACACACTCATTCTAACAGTTCAGTGTGCACACCTCCATGTGGACACACTCATTCTAACAGTTCAGTGCACACACCTCCATGTGGACACACTCATTCTAACAGTTCAGTGTGCACATCTCCACAGGGATTCACTCATTCTAACAGTTCAGTGTGCACACCTCCATGTGGACACACTCATTCTAACAGTTCAGTGTGCACACCTCCATGTGGACACACTCATTCTAACAGTTCAGTGTGCACATCTCCACAGGTTTACACTCATTCTAACAGTTCAGTGTTCACACCTCCATGTGGACACACTCATTCTAACAATACAGTGTGCACACCTCCATGTGGGCACATTCATTCTAACAGTTCAGTGTGCACACCTCCATGTGGACACACTCATTCTAACAGTTCAGTGTGCACACCTCCATGTGAACACACACATTCTAACAGTTCAGTGTGCACACCTCCATGTGGACACACTCATTCTAACAGTTCAGTGTGCACACCTCCATGTGGAAAAATTCTAACACTTCAGGGTGCACACCTCCATGTGGACACACTCATTCTAACATTTCAGTGTGCACACCTCCACAGGAACACACTCATTCTAACAGTTCAGTGTGCACACCCCCATGTGGACACACACATTCTAACAGTTCAGTGTGCACCGCTCCATGTGGGCACACTCATTCTAACACTTCAGTGTGCACACTTCCATGTGGACACACTCATTCTAACAGTTCAGTGTGCACACCTCCATGTGGACACACTCATTCTAACAATACACTGTGCACACCTCCATGTGGACATATTCTAACAGTTCAGTGTGCACACCTCTATGTGGATACACTCCTTCTTTTATTACAGTGTGCACACCTCCATGTGGACATATTCTAACATTTCAGTGTGCACACCTCCATGTGGGCACACTCATTCTAACAGTTCAGTGTGCACACCTCCATGTGGACACACTCATTCTAACAGTTCAGTGTGCACACCTCCATGTGGACACACTCATTCTAACAGTTCAGTGTGCACACCTCCATGTGGACACACTCATTCTAACAATACAGTGTGCACACCTCCATGTGGATACACTCATTCTAACAATACAGTGTGCACACCTCCATGTGGACATATTCTAACAGTTCAGTGTGCACACCTCCATGTGGACACACTCATTCTAACAGTTCAGTGTGCACACCTCCATGTGGACACACTCATTCTACCAGTTCAGTGTGCACACCTCCATGTGGGCACACTCATTCTAACAGTTCAGTGTGCACACCTCCATGTGGACATATTCTAACAGTTCAGTGTGCACACCTACATGTGGGCACACTCATTCTAACAGTTCAGTGTGCACACCTCCATGTGGACACACTCATTCTAACAGTTCAGTGCGCACACCTCCATGTGGACACACTCATTCTAACAGTTCAGTGTGCACATCTCCACAGGGATACACTCATTCTAACAGTTCAGTGTGCATACCTCCATGTGGACACACTCATTCTAACAGTTCAGTGTGCACACCTCCATGTGGACACACTCATTCTACCAGTTCAGTGTGCACACCTCCATGTGGACACACTCATTCTAACAATACATTGTGCACACCTCCATGTGGGCACATTCATTCTAACAGTTCAGTGTGCACACCTCCATGTGGACACACTCATTCTAACAGTTCAGTGTGCACACCTCCATGTGAACACACACATTCTAACAGTTCAGTGTGCACACCTCCATGTGGACACACTCATTCTAACAGTTCAGTGTGCACACCTCCATGTGGAAAAATTCTAACACTTCAGGGTGCACACCTCCATGTGGACACACTCATTCTAACATTTCAGTGTGCACACCTCCACAGGAACACACTCATTCTAACAGTTCAGTGTGCACACCCCCATGTGGACACACACATTCTAACAGTTCAATGTGCACCGCTCCATGTGGGCACACTCATTCTAACACTTCAGTGTGCACACTTCCATGTGGACACACTCATTCTAACAGTTCAGTGTGCACACCTCCATGTGGACACACTCATTCTAACAATACACTGTGCACACCTCCATGTGGACATATTCTAACAGTTCAGTGTGCACACCTCTATGTGGATACACTCCTTCTTTTATTACAGTGTGCACACCTCCATGTGGACATATTCTAACATTTCAGTGTGCACACCTCCATGTGGGCACACTCATTCTAACAGTTCAGTGTGCACACCTCCATGTGGACACACTCATTCTAACAGTTCAGTGCGCACACCTCCATGTGGACACACTCATTCTAACAGTTCAGTGTGCACATCTCCACAGGGATACACTCATTCTAACAGTTCAGTGTGCACACCTCCATGTGGGCACACTCATTCTAACAGTTCAGTGTGCACACTTCCATGTGGACACACTCATTCTAACAGTTCAGTGTGCACACCTCCATGTGGACATACTCAATCTAACAGTTCAGTGTACACACCTCCATGTGGACACACTCATTCTTACAGTTCAGTGTGCACACCTCCATGTGGACACACTCATTCTAACAGTTCAGTGTGCACACCTCCATGTGGACACACTCATTCTAACAGTTCAGTGTGCACACCTCCATGTGGGCAAACTCATTCTAACAGTTCAGTGTGCACACCTCCATGTGGACACACTCATTCTGACAGTTCAGTGTGCACACCTTTATGTGGACACACTCATTCTGACAGTTCAGTGTGCACACCTCCATGTGGACACACTCATTCTAACAGTTCAGTGTGCACACCTCCATGTGGACACACTTATTCTAACAGTTGAGTGTGCACGCCTCCATGTGGACACACTCATTCTAACATTTCAGTGTGCACACCTCCATGTGGACACACTCATTCTAACAATACAGTGTGCACACCTCCATGTGGGCAAACTCATTCTAACAGTTCAGTGTGCACACCTCCATGTGGACACACTCATTCTGACAGTTCAGTGTGCACACCTTTATGTGGACACACTCATTCTGACAGTTCAGTGTGCACACCTCCATGTGGACACACTCATTCTAACAGTTCAGTGTGCACACCTCCATGTGGACACACTTATTCTAACAGTTGAGTGTGCACGCCTCCATGTGGACACACTCATTCTAACATTTCAGTGTGCACACCTCCATGTGGACACACTCATTCTAACAATACAGTGTGCACACCTCCATGTGGACATATTCTAACAGTTCAGTGTGCACACCTCCATGTGGGCACACTCATTCTAACAGTTCAGTGTGCACACTTCCTTATGGACACACTCATTCTAACAGTTCAGTGTGCACACCTCCATGTGGACACACTCATTCTAACAATAGAGTGTGCACACCTCCATGTGGATATATTCTAACCGTTCAGTGTGCACACCTCCATGTGGGCACACTCATTCTAACAGTTCAGTGTGCACACCTCCATGTGGACACACTCATTCTAACAGTTCAGTGTGCACACCTCCATGTGGACACACTCATTCTAACAATACAGTGTGCACACCTCCATGTGGACATATTCTAACAGTTCAGTGTGCACACCTCCATGTGGGCACACTCATTCTAACTGTTCAGTGTGCACACCTCCATGTGGACACACTCATTCTGACAGTTCAGTGTGCACACCTCCATGTGGACACACTCATTCTAACAGTTCAGTGTGCACACCTCCATGTGGACACACTCATTATAACAGTTCAGTGTGCACATCTCCACAGGTTTACACTCATTCTAACAGTTCAGTGTGCACACCTCCATGTGGACACACTCATTCTAACAGTTCAGTGTGCACACCTCCATGATGGCACACTCATTCTAACAGTTCAGTGTGCACACTTCCATGTGGACTCTCTCATTCTAACAGTTCAGTGTGCACACCTCCATGTGGACACACTCATTCTAACAGTTCAGTGTACACACCTCCATGTGGACACACTCATTCTAACCGTTCAGTTTGCACACCTCCAATGGACACACTCATTCTAACAATACAGTGTGCACACCTCCATGTGGACACACTCATTCTAACAGTTCAGTGTGCACACCTCCATGTGGACACACTCATTCTAACAGTTCAGTGTGCACACCGCCATGTGGACACACTCATTCTAACAGTTCAGTGTGCACACCTCCATGTGGACACACTCATTCTAACAGTTCAGTGTGCACACCTCCATGTGGACACACTCATTCTAACAGTTCAGTGTGCACACCTCCATGTGGACACACTCATTCTAACATTTCAGTGTGCACACCTCCATGTGGACACACTCATTCTACCAGTTCAGTGTGCACACCTCCATGTGGACACACTCATTCTAACAGTTCAGTGTGCACACCTCCATGTGGACATATTCTAACAGTTCAGTGTGCACACCTCCATGTGGGCACACTCATTCTAACAGTTCAGTGTGCACACCTCCATGTGGACACACTCATTCTAACAGTTCAGTGCACACAACTCCATGTGGACACACTCATTCTAACAGTTCAGTGCACACAACTCCATGTGGACACACACATTCTAACAGTTCAGTGTGCACACCTCCATGTGGACACACTCATTCTAACAGTTCAGTGTGCACACCTCCATGTGGACAAATTCTAACACTTCAGTGTGCACACCTCCATGTGGACACACTCATTCTAACATTTCAGTGTGCACACCTCCACAGGAACACACTCATTCTAACAGTTCAGTGTGCACACCCCCATGTGGACACACACATTCTAACAGTTCAGTGTGCACCGCTCCAGGTGGGCACACTCATTCTAACACTTCAGTGTGCACACTTCCAAGTGGACACACTCATTCTAACAGTTCAGTGTGCACACCTCCATGTGGACACACTCATTCTAACAATACAGTGTGCACACCTCCATGTGGACATATTCTAACAGTTCAGTGTGCACACCTCCATGTGGATACACTCATTCTTATATTACAGTGTGCAGACCTCCATGTGGACATATTCTAACATTTCAGTGTGCACACCTCCATGTGGGCACACTCATTCTAAAAGTTCAGTGTGCACACCTCCATGTGGACACACTCATTCTAACAGTTCAGTGTGCACAACTCCATGTGGACACACTCATTCTAACATTTCAGTGTGCACACCTCCATGTGGACACACTCATTCTAACAGTTCAGTGTGCACAACTCCATGTGGACACACTCATTCTAACATTTCATGTGCACACCTCCATGTGGACACACTCATTCTAACAATACAGTGTGCACACCTCCATGTGGACATATTCTAACAGTTCAGTGTGCACACCTCCATGTGGGCACACTCATTCTAACAGTTCAGTGTGCACACTTCCTTATGGACACACTCATTCTAACAATTCAGTGTGTACACCTCCATGTGGACACAATCATTCTAACAATAGAGTGTGCACACCTCCATGTGGACATATTCTAACCGTTCAGTGTGCACACCTCCATGTGGGCACACTCATTCTAACAGTTCAGTGTGCACACCTCCATGTGGACACACTCATTCTAACAGTTCAGTGCGCACACCTCCATGTGGACACACTCATTCTAACAGTTCAGTGTGCACATCTCCACAGGGATACACTCATTCTAACAGTTCAGTGTGCACACCTCCATGTGGGCACACTCATTCTAACAGTTCAGTGTGCACACTTCCATGTGGACACACTCATTCTAACAGTTCAGTGTGCACACCTCCATGTGGACACACTCAATCTAACAGTTCAGTGTACACACCTCCATGTGGACACACTCATTCTAACAGTTCAGTGTGCACACCTCCATGTGGACACACTCATTCTAACAGTTCAGTGTGCACACCTCCATGTGGACACACTCATTCTAACAGTTCAGTGTACACAACTCCATGTGGGCACACTCATTCTAACAGTTCAGTGTGCACACCTCCATGTGGACACACTCATTCTAACAGTTCAATGTGCACACCTTCATGTGGACACACTCATTGTGACAGTTCAGTGTGCACACCTCCATGTGGACACACTCATTCAAACAGTTCAGTGTGCACACCTCCATGTGGACACACTCATTCTAACAGTTCAGTGTGCACGCCTCCATGTGGACACACTCATTCTAACAGTTCAATGTGCACACCTCCATGTGGACACAATCATTCTAACAGTTCAGTGAGCACACCTCCATGTGGACACACTCATTCTAACAGTTCAGTGTGCACACTTCCATGTGGACACACTCATTCTAACAGTTCAGTGTGCACACCTCCCAGGGACACACTAATTCTAACATTTCAATGTGCATACCTCCACAGGGACACACTCATTCTAACAGTTCCGTGTGCACACCTCCATGTGGGCACACTCATTCTAAAAGTTCAGTGTGCACACTTCCATGTGGACACACTCATTCTAACAGTTCAGTGAGCACACCTCCATGTGGACACACTCATTCTAACAGTTCACTGTGCACACCTCCATGTGGACACACTCATTCTAACAGTTCAGTGTGCACACCTCCATGAGGCACACTCATTCTAACAGTTCAGTGTGCACACCTCCATGTGGACACACTCATTCTAACAGTTCACTGTGCAAACCTCCATGTGGACACACTCATTCTAACAGAACAGTGTGCACACCTCCATGAGGCACACCCATTCTAACAGTTCAGTGTGCACACCTCCATGTGGACACACTCATTCTAACAGTTCAGTGTGCACACCTCCATGTGACACACTCATTCTAACAGTTCAGTGTGCACACCTCCATGTGGACACACTCATTCTAACAGTTCAGTGTGCACACCCCCATGAGGACACACACATTCTAACAGTTCAGTGTGCACACCTCCATGATGGCACACTCATTCTAACAGTTCAGTGTGCACACTTCCATGTGGACACTCTCATTCTAACAGTTCAGTGTGCACACCTCCATGTAGGCACACTCATTCTAACAGTTCAGTGTGCACACTTCAATGTGGACACACTCATTCTAACAGTTCAGTGTGCACACCTCCATGTGGGCACACTCATTCTAACAGTTCAGTGTGCACACTTCCATGTGGACACACTCATTCTAACAGTTCAGTGTGCACACCTCCATGTGGACACACTCAATCTAACAGTTCAGTGTACATACCTCCATGTGGACACACTCATTCTAACAGTTCAGTGTGCACACCTCCATGTGGACACACTCATTCTAACAGTTCAGTGTGCACACCTCCATGTGGACACACTCATTCTAACAGTTCAGTGTGCACACCTCCATGTGGGCAAACTCATTCTAACAGTTCAGTGTGCACACCTCCATGTGGACACACTCATTCTAACAATACAGTGTGCACACCTCCATGTGGACATATTCTAACAGTTCAGTGTGCACACCTCCATGTGGGCACACTCATTCTAACAGTTCAGTGTGCACACCTCCATGTGGACACACTCATTCTAACAGTTCAGTGTGCACACCTCCATGTGGACACACTCATTATAACAGTTCAGTGTGCACATCTCCACAGGTTTACACTCATTATAACAGTTCAGTGTGCACACCTCCATGTGGACACACTCATTCTAACAGTTCAGTGTGCACACCTCCATGATGGCACACTCATTCTAACAGTTCAGTGTGCACACTTCCATGTGGACACTCTCTTTCTAACAGTTCAGTGTGCACACCTCCATGTGGACACACTCATTCTAACAGTTCAGTGTACACACCTCCATGTGGACACACTCATTCTAACAGTTCAGTTTGCACACCTCCAATGGACACACTCATTCTAACAATACAGTGTGCACACCTCCATGTGGACACACTCATTCTAACAGTTCAGTGTGCACACCTCCATGTGGACACACTCATTCTAACAGTTCAGTGTGCACACCGCCATGTGGACACACTCATTCTAACAGTTCAGTGTGCACACCTCCATGTGGACACACTCATTCTAACAGTTCAGTGTGCACACCTCCATGTGGACACACTCATTCTAACAGTTCAGTGTGCACACATCCATGTGTACACACTCATTCTACCAGTTAAGTGTGCACACCTCCATGTGGACACACTCATTCTAACAGTTCAGTGTGCACACCTCCATGTGGACACACTCATTCTAACAATACAGTGTGCACACCTCCATGTGGACATATTCTAACAGTTCAGTGTGCACACCTCCATGTGGACACACTCATTCTAACAGTTCAGTGTGCACACCTCCATGTGGACACACTCATTCTACCAGTTCAGTGTGCACACCTCCATGTGGACACACTCATTCTAACAGTTCAGTGTGCACACCTCCATGTGGACATATTCTAACAGTTCAGTGTGCACACCTCCATGTGGGCACACTCATTCTAACAGTTCAGTGTGCACACCTCCATGTGGACACACTCATTATAACAGTTCAGTGCACACACCTCCATGTGGACACACTCATTCTAACAGTTCAGTGTGCACATCTCCACAGGGATACACTCATTCTAACAGTTCAGTGTGCACACCTCCATGTGGGCACACTCATTCTAACAGTTCAGTGTACACACTTCCATATGGGCACACTCATTCTAACAGTTCAGTGTGCACACCTCCATGTAGGCAACTCATTCTAACAGTTCAGTGTGCACACCTCCATGTGGGCACACTCATTCTAACAGTTCAGTGTGCACACCTCCATGTGGACACACTCATTCTAACAGTTCAGTGTGCACACCTCCATGTGCACACACACATTCTAACAGTTCAGTGTGCACACCTCCATGTGGACACACTCATTCTAACAGTTCAGTGTGCACACCTCCATGTGGAAAAATTCTAACACTTCAGTGTGCACACCTCCATGTGGACACACTCATTCTAACATTTCAGTGTGCACACCTCCACAGGAACACACTCATTCTAACAGTTCAGTGTGCACACCCCCATGTGGACACACACATTCTAACAGTTCAGTGTGCACCGCTCCATGTGGGCACACTCATTCTAACACTTCAGTGTGCACACTTCCATGTGGACACACTCATTCTAACAGTTCAGTGTGCACACCTCCATGTGGACACACTCATTCTAACAATACAGTGTGCACACCTCCATGTGGACATATTCTAACAGTTCAGTGTGCACACCTCCATGTGGATACACTCATTCTTATATTACAGTGTGCACACCTCCATGTGGACATATTCTAACAATACAGTGTGCACACCTCCATGTGGACATATTCTAACAGTTCAGTGTGCACACCTCCATGTGGATACACTCATTCTTATATTACAGTGTGCACACCTCCATGTGGACATATTCTAACATTTCAGTGTGCACACCTCCATGTGGGCACACTCATTCTAACAGTTCAGTGTGCACACCTCCATGTGGACACACTCATTCTAACAGTGTGTGCACACCTCCATGTGGACACACTCATTCTAACAGTTCAGTGTGCACACCTCCATGTGGATACACTCATTCTAACAATACAGTGTGCACACCTCCATGTGGACATATTCTAACAGTTCAGTGTGCACACCTCCATGTGGACACACTCATTCTAACAGTTCAGTGTGCACACCTCCATGTGGACACACTCATTCTACCAGTTCAGTGTGCACACCTCCATGTGGACACACTCATTCTAACAGTTCAGTGTGCACACCTCCATGTGGACATATTCTAACAGTTCAGTGTGCACACCTCCATGTGGGCACACTCATTCTAACAGTTCAGTGTGCACACCTCCATGTGGACACACTCATTCTAACAGTTCAGTGCACACACCTCCATGTGGACACACTCATTCTAACAGTTCAGTGTGCACATCTCCACAGGGATACACTCATTCTAACAGTTCAGTGTGCACACCTCCATGTGGGCACACTCATTCTAACAGTTCAGTGTACACACTTCCATATGGGCACACTCATTCTAACAGTTCAGTGTGCACACCTCCATGTAGGCAACTCATTCTAACAGTTCAGTGTGCACACCTCCATGTGGGCACACTCATTCTAACAGTTCAGTGTGCACACCTCCATGTGGACACACTCATTCTAACAGTTCAGTGTGCACACCTCCATGTGCACACACACATTCTAACAGTTCAGTGTGCACACCTCCATGTGGACACACTCATTCTAACAGTTCAGTGTGCACACCTCCATGTGGAAAAATTCTAACACTTCAGTGTGCACACCTCCATGTGGACACACTCATTCTAACATTTCAGTGTGCACACCTCCACAGGAACACACTCATTCTAACAGTTCAGTGTGCACACCCCCATGTGGACACACACATTCTAACAGTTCAGTGTGCACCGCTCCATGTGGGCACACTCATTCTAACACTTCAGTGTGCACACTTCCATGTGGACACACTCATTCTAACAGTTCAGTGTGCACACCTCCATGTGGACACACTCATTCTAACAATACAGTGTGCACACCTCCATGTGGACATATTCTAACAGTTCAGTGTGCACACCTCCATGTGGATACACTCATTCTTATATTACAGTGTGCACACCTCCATGTGGACATATTCTAACAATACAGTGTGCACACCTCCATGTGGACATATTCTAACAGTTCAGTGTGCACACCTCCATGTGGATACACTCATTCTTATATTACAGTGTGCACACCTCCATGTGGACATATTCTAACATTTCAGTGTGCACACCTCCATGTGGGCACACTCATTCTAACAGTTCAGTGTGCACACCTCCATGTGGACACACTCATTCTAACAGTTCAGTGCGCACACCTCCATGTGGACACACTCATTCTAACAGTTCAGTGTGCACATCTCCACAGGGATACACTCATTCTAACAGTTCAGTGTGCACACCTCCATGTGGGCACACTCATTCTAACAGTTCAGTGTGCACACTTCCATGTGGACACACACATTCTAACAGTTCAGTGTGCACACCTCCATGTGGACACACTCAATCTAACAGTTCAGTGTACACACCTCCATGTGGACACACTCATTCTAACAGTTCAGTGTGCACACCTCCATGTGGACACACTCATTCTAACAGTTCAGTGTGCACACCTCCATGTGGACACACTCATTCTAACAGTTCAGTGTGCACACCTCCATGTGGGCAAACTCATTCTAACAGTTCAGTGTGCACACCTCCATGTGGACACACTCATTCTGACAGTTCAGTGTGCACGCCTCCATGTGGACACACTCATTCTAACATTTCAGTGTGCACACCTCCATGTGGACACACTCATTCTAACAATACAGTGTGCACACCTCCATGTGGACATATTCTAACAGTTCAGTGTGCACACCTCCATGTGGGCACACTCATTCTAACAGTTCAGTGTGCACACTTCCTTATGGACACACTCATTCTAACAGTTCAGCGTGCACACCTCCATGTGGACACACTCATTCTAACAATAGAGTGTGCACACCTCCATGTGGTCATATTCTAACCGTTCAGTGTGCACACCTCCATGTGGGCACACTCATTCTAACAGTTCAGTGTGCACACCTCCATGTGGACACACTCATTCTAACAGTTCAGTGTGCACACCTCCATGTGGACACACTCATTGTAACATTTCAGTGTGCACACCTCCATGTGGACATATTCTAACAGTTCAGTGTGCACACCTCCATGTGGGCACACTCATTCTAACTGTTCAGTGTGCACACCTCCATGTGGACACACTCATTCTAACAGTTCAGTGTGCACACCTCCATGTGGACACACTCATTCTAACAGTTCAGTGTGCACACCTCCATGTGGACACACTCATTATAACAGTTCAGTGTGCACATCTCCACAGGTTTACACTCATTCTAACAGTTCAGTGTTCACACCTCCATGTGGACACACTCATTCTAACAGTTCAGTGTGCCCACCTCCATGATGGCACACTCATTCTAACAGTTCAGTGTGCACACTACCATGTGGACACTCTCATTCTAACAGTTCAGTGTGCACACCTCCATGTGGACACACTCATTTTAACAGTTCAGTGTACACACCTCCATGTGGACACACTCATTCTAACAGTTCAGTTTGCACACCTCCAATGGACACACTCATTCTAACAATACAGTGTGCACACCGCCATGTGGACACAATCATTCTAACAGTTCAGTGTGCACACCTCCATGTGGACACACTCATTCTAACAGTTCAGTGTGCACACCGCCATGTGGACACACTCATTCTAACAGTTCAGTGTGCACACCTCCATGTGGACACACTCATTCTAACAGTTCAGTGTGCACACCTCCATGTGGACACACTCATTCTAACAGTTCAGTGTGCACACCTCCATGTGTACACACTCATTCTACCAGTTCAGTGTGCACACCTCCATGTGGACACACTCATTCTAACAGTTCAGTGTGCACACCTCCATGTGGACATATTCTAACAGTTCAGTGTGCACACCTCCATGTGGGCACACTCATTCTAACAGTTCAGTGTGCACACCTCCATGTGGACACACTCATTCTAACAGTTCAGTGCACACACCTCCATGTGGACACACTCATTCTAACAGTTCAGTGTGCACATCTCCACAGGGATTCACTCATTCTAACAGTTCAGTGTGCACACCTCCATGTGGACACACTCATTCTAACAGTTCAGTGTGCACACCTCCATGTGGACACACTCATTCTAACAGTTCAGTGTGCACACCTCCATGTGGACACACTCATTCTAACAGTTCAGTGTGCACACCTCCAAGTGGATACACTCATTCTAACAATACAGTGTGCACACCTCCATGTGGACATATTCTAACAGTTCAGTGTGCACACCTCCATGTGGACACACTCATTCTAACAGTTCAGTGTGCACACCTCCATGTGGACACACTCATTCTACCAGTTCAGTGTGCACACCTCCATGTGGACACACTCATTCTAACAGTTCAGTGTGCACACCTCCATGTGGACACACTCATTCTAACAATACACTGTGCACACCTCCATGTGGACATATTCTAACAGTTCAGTGTGCACACCTCTATGTGGATACACTCCTTCTTATATTACAGTGTGCATACCTCCATGTGGACATATTCTAACATTTCAGTGTGCACACCTCCATGTGGACACACTCATTCTGACAGTTCAGTGTGCACACCTTCATGTGGACACACTCATTCTGACAGTTCAGTGTGCACACCTCCATGTGGACACACTCATTCTAACAGTTCAGTGTGCACACCTCCATGTGGACACACTTATTCTAACAGTTGAGTGTGCACGCCTCCATGTGGACACACTCATTCTAACATTTCAGTGTGCACACCTCCATGTGGACACACTCATTCTAACAATACAGTGTGCACACCTCCATGTGGACATATTCTAACAGTTCAGTGTGCACACCTCCATGTGGGCACACTCATTCTAACAGTTCAGTGTGCACACTTCCTTATGGACACACTCATTCTAACAGTTCAGTGTGCACACCTCCATGTGGACACACTCATTCTAACAATAGAGTGTGCACACCTCCATGTGGACATATTCTAACCGTTCAGTGTGCACACCTCCATGTGGGCACACTCATTCTAACTGTTCAGTGTGCACACCTCCATGTGGACACACTCATTCTAACAGTTCAGTGTGCACACCTCCATGTGGACACACTCATTCTAACAGTTCAGTGTGCACACCTCCATGTGGACACACTCATTATAACAGTTCAGTGTGCACATCTCCACAGGTTTACACTCATTCTAACAGTTCAGTGTGCACACCTCCATGTGGACACACTCATTCTAACAGTTCAGTGTGCACACCTCCATGATGGCACACTCATTCTAACAGTTCAGTGTGCACACTTCCATGTGGACTCTCTCATTCTAACAGTTCAGTGTGCACACCTCCATGTGGACACACTCATTCTAACAGTTCAGTGTACACACCTCCATGTGGACACACTCATTCTAACCGTTCAGTTTGCACACCTCCAATGGACACACGCATTCTAACAATACAGTGTGCACACCTCCATGTGGACACACTCATTCTAACAGTTCAGTGTGCACACCTCCATGTGGACACACTCATTCTAACAGTTCAGTGCGCACACCTCCATGTGGACACACTCATTCTAACAGTTCAGTGCACACACCTCCATGTGGACACACTCATTCTAACAGTTCAGTGTGCACATCTCCACAGGGATTCACTCATTCTAACAGTTCAGTGTGCACACCTCCATGTGGACACACTCATTCTAACAGTTCAGTGTGCACACCTCCATGTGGACACACTCATTCTAACAGTTCAGTGTGCACACCTCCATGTGGACACACTCATTCTAACAGTTCAGTGTGCACACCTCCATGTGGATACACTCATTCTAACAATACAGTGTGCACACCTCCATGTGGACATATTCTAACAGTTCAGTGTGCACACCTCCATGTGGACACACTCATTCTAACAGTTCAGTGTGCACACCTCCATGTGGACACACTCATTCTACCAGTTCAGTGTGCACACCTCCATGTGGACACACTCATTCTAACAATACAGTGTGCACACCTCCATGTGGGCACATTCATTCTAACAGTTCAGTGTGCACACCTCCATGTGGACACACTCATTCTAACAGTTCAGTGTGCACACCTCCATGTGAACACACACATTCTAACAGTTCAGTGTGCACACCTCCATGTGGACACACTCATTCTAACAGTTCAGTGTGCACACCTCCATGTGGACACACTCATTCTAACAATACACTGTGCACACCTCCATGTGGACATATTCTAACAGTTCAGTGTGCACACCTCTATGTGGATACACTCCTTCTTTTATTACAGTGTGCACACCTCCATGTGGACATATTCTAACATTTCAGTGTGCACACCTCCATGTGGGCACACTCATTCTAACAGTTCAGTGTGCACACCTCCATGTGGACACACTCATTCTAACAGTTCAGTGTGCACACCTCCATGTGGACACACTCATTCTAACAGTTCAGTGTGCACACCTCCATGTGGACACACTCATTCTAACAGTTCAGTGTGCACACCTCCATGTGGATACACTCATTCTAACAATACAGTGTGCACACCTCCATGTGGACATATTCTAACAGTTCAGTGTGCACACCTCCATGTGGACACACTCATTCTAACAGTTCAGTGTGCACACCTCCATGTGGACACACTCATTCTAACAGTTCAGTGTGCACACCTCCATGTGGACACACTCATTCTAACAGTTCAGTGTGCACACCTCCATGTGGACATATTCTAACAGTTCAGTGTGCACACCTCCATGTGGGCACACTCATTCTAACAGTTCAGTGTGCACACCTCCATGTGGACACACTCATTCTAACAGTTCAGTGCACACACCTCCATGTGGACACACTCATTCTAACAGTTCAGTGTGCACATCTCCACAGGGATACACTCATTCTAACAGTTCAGTGTGCACACCTCCATGTGGACACACTCATTCTAACAGTTCAGTGTGCACACCTCCATGTGGACACACTCATTCTACCAGTTCAGTGTGCACACCTCCATGTGGACACACTCATTCTAACAATACAGTGTGCACACCTCCATGTGGGCACATTCATTCTAACAGTTCAGTGTGCACACCTCCATGTGGACACACTCATTCTAACAGTTCAGTGTGCACACCTCCATGTGAACACACACATTCTAACAGTTCAGTGTGCACACCTCCATGTGGACACACTCATTCTAACAGTTCAGTGTGCACACCTCCATGTGGAAAAATTCTAACACTTCAGGGTGCACACCTCCATGTGGACACACTCATTCTAACATTTCAGTGTGCACACCTCCACAGGAACACACTCATTCTAACAGTTCAGTGTGCACACCCCCATGTGGACACACACATTCTAACAGTTCAGTGTGCACCGCTCCATGTGGGCACACTCATTCTAACACTTCAGTGTGCACACTTCCATGTGGACACACTCATTCTAACAGTTCAGTGTGCACACCTCCATGTGGACACACTCATTCTAACAATACACTGTGCACACCTCCATGTGGACATATTCTAACAGTTCAGTGTGCACACCTCTATGTGGATACACTCCTTCTTTTATTACAGTGTGCACACCTCCATGTGGACATATTCTAACATTTCAGTGTGCACACCTCCATGTGGGCACACTCATTCTAACAGTTCAGTGTGCACACCTCCATGTGGACACACTCATTCTAACAGTTCAGTGCGCACACCTCCATGTGGACACACTCATTCTAACAGTTCAGTGTGCACATCTCCACAGGGATACACTCATTCTAACAGTTCAGTGTGCACACCTCCATGTGGGCACACTCATTCTAACAGTTAAGTGTGCACACTTCCATGTGGACACACTCATTCTAACAGTTCAGTGTGCACACCTCCATGTGGACACACTCATTCTAACAGTTCAGTGTGCACACCTCCATGTGGACACACTCATTCTAACAGTTCAGTGTGCACACCTCCATGTGGACACACTCATTCTAACAGTTCAGTGTGCACAGCTCCATGTGGGCAAACTCATTCTAACAGTTCAGTGTGCACACCTCCATGTGGACACACTCATTCTGACAGTTCAGGGTGCACACCTTCATGTGGACACACTCATTCTGACAGTTCAGTGTGCACACCTCCATGTGGACACACTCATTCTAACAGTTCAGTGTGCACACCTCCATGTGGACACACTTATTCTAACAGTTGAGTGTGCACGCCTCCATGTGGACACACTCATTCTAACATTTCAGTGTGCACACCTCCATGTGGACACACTCATTCTAACAATACAGTGTGCACACCTCCATGTGGACATATTCTAACAGTTCAGTGTGCACACCTCCATGTGGGCACACTCATTCTAACAGTTCAGTGTGCACACTTCCTTATGGACACACTCATTCTAACAGTTCAGTGTGCACACCTCCATGTGGACACACTCATTCTAACAATAGAGTGTGCACACCTCCATGTGGACATATTCTAACCGTTCAGTGTGCACACCTCCATGTGGGCACACTCATTCTAACAGTTCAGTGTGCACACCTCCATGTGGACACACTCATTCTAACAGTTCAGTGTGCACACCTCCATGTGGACACACTCATTCTAACAATACAGTGTGCACACCTCCATGTGGACATATTCTAACAGTTCAGTGTGCACAACTCCATGTGGGCACACTCATTCTAACTGTTCAGTGTGCACACCTCCATGTGGACACACTCATTCTAACAGTTCAGTGTGCACACCTCCATGTGGACACACTCATTCTAACAGTTCAGTGTGCACACCTCCATGTGGACACACTCATTATAACAGTTCAGTGTGCACATCTCCACAGGTTTACACTCATTCTAACAGTTCAGTGTGCACACCTCCATGTGGACACACTCATTCTAACAGTTCAGTGTGCACACCTCCATGATGGCACACTCATTCTAACAGTTCAGTGTGCACACTTCCATGTGGACTCTCTCATTCTAACAGTTCAGTGTGCATACCTCCATGTGGACACACTCATTCTAACAGTTCAGTGTACACACCTCCATGTGGACACACTAATTCTAACCGTTCAGTTTGCACACCTCCAATGGACACACTCATTCTAACAATACAGTGTGCACACCTCCATGTGGACACACTCATTCTAACAGTTCAGTGTGCACACCTCCATGTGGACACACTCATTCTAACAGTTCAGTGTGCACACCGCCATGTGGACACACTCATTCTAACAGTTCAGTGTGCACACCTCCATGTGGACACACTCATTCTAACAGTTCAGTGTGCACACCTCCATGTGGACACACTCATTCTAACAGTTCAGTGTGCACACCTCCATGTGGACACACTCATTCTAACAGTTCAGTGCACACACCTCCATGTGGACACACTCATTCTAACAGTTCAGTGTGCACATCTCCACAGGGATTCACTCATTCTAACAGTTCAGTGTGCACACCTCCATGTGGACACACTCATTCTAACAGTTCAGTGTGCACACCTCCATGTGGACACACTCATTCTAACAGTTCAGTGTGCACACCTCCATGTGGACACACTCATTCTAACAGTTCAGTGTGCACACCTCCATGTGGATACACTCATTCTAACAATACAGTGTGCACACCTCCATGTGGACATATTCTAACAGTTCAGTGTGCACACCTCCATGTGGACACACTCATTCTAACAGTTCAGTGTGCACACCTCCATGTGGACACACTCATTCTACCAGTTCAGTGTGCAAACCTCCATGTGGACACACTCATTCTAACAGTTCAGTGTGCACACGTCCATGTGGACATATTCTAACAGTTCAGTGTGCACACCTCCATGTGGGCACACTCATTCTAACAGTTCAGTGTGCACACCTCCATGTAGGCAACTCATTCTAACAGTTCAGTGTGCACAACTCCATGTGGGCACACTCATTCTAACAGTTCAGTGTGCACACCTCCATGTGGACACACTCATTCTAACAGTTCAGTGTGCACACCTCCATGTGAACACACACATTCTAACAGTTCAGTGTGCACACCTCCATGTGGACACACTCATTCTAACAGTTCAGTGTGCACACCTCCATGTGGAAAAATTCTAACACTTCAGGGTGCACACCTCCATGTGGACACACTCATTCTAACATTTCAGTGTGCACACCTCCACAGGAACACACTCATTCTAACAGTTCAGTGTGCACACCCCCATGTGGACACACACATTCTAACAGTTCAGTGTGCACCGCTCCATGTGGGCACACTCATTCTAACACTTCAGTGTGCACACTTCCATGTGGACACACTCATTCTAACAATACAGTGTGCACACCTCCATGTGGACACACTCATTCTAACAATACACTGTGCACACCTCCATGTGGACATATTCTAACAGTTCAGTGTGCACACCTCCATGTGGATACACTCATTCTTATATTACAGTGTGCACACCTCCATGTGGACATATTCTAACATTTCAGTGTGCACACCTCCATGTGGGCACACTCATTCTAACAGTTCAGTGTGCACACCTCCATGTGGACACACTCATTCTAACAGTTCAGTGCGCACACCTCCATGTGGACACACTCATTCTAACAGTTCAGTGTGCACATCTCCACAGGGATACACTCAATCTAACAGTTCAGTGTGCACACCTCCATGTGGGCACACTCATTCTAACAGTTCAGTGTGCACACTTCCATGTGGACACACTCATTCTAACAGTTCAGTGTGCACACCTCCATGTGGACACACTCAATCTAACAGTTCAGTGTACACACCTCCATGTGGACACACTCATTCTAACAGTTCAGTGTGCACACCTCCATGTGGACACACTCATTCTAACAGTTCAGTGTGCACACCTCCATGTGGACACACTCATTCTAACAGTTCAGTGTGCACACCTCCATGTGGGCAAACTCATTCTAACAGTTCAGTGTGCACACCTCCATGTGGACACACTCATTCTGACAGTTCAGTGTGCACACCTTCATGTGGACACACTCATTCTGACAGTTCAGTGTGCACACCTCCATGTGGACACACTCATTCTAACAGTTCAGTGTGCACACCTCCATGTGGACACACTCATTCTAACAGTTGAGTGTGCACGCCTCCATGTGGACACACTCATTCTAACATTTCAGTGTGCACACCTCCATGTGGACACACTCAATCTAACAGTTCAGTGTACACACCTCCATGTGGACACACTCATTCTAACAGTTCAGTGTGCACACCTCCATGTGGACACACTCATTCTAACAGTTCAGTGTGCACACCTCCATGTGGACACACTCATTCTAACAGTTCAGTGTGCACACCTCCATGTGGGCAAACTCATTCTAACAGTTCAGTGTGCACACCTCCATGTGGACACACTCATTCTGACAGTTCAGTGTGCACACCTTCATGTGGACACACTCATTCTGACAGTTCAGTGTGCACACCTCCATGTGGACACACTCATTCTAACAGTTCAGTGTGCACACCTCCATGTGGACACACTCATTCTAACAGTTGAGTGTGCACGCCTCCATGTGGACACACTCATTCTAACATTTCAGTGTGCACACCTCCATGTGGACACACTCATTCTAACAATACAGTGTGCACACCTCCATGTGGACATATTCTAACAGTTCAGTGTGCACAACTCCATGTGGGCACACTCATTCTAACAGTTCAGTGTGCACACTTCCTTATGGACACACTCATTCTAACAGTTCAGTATGCACACCTCCATGTGGACACACTCATTCTAACAATAGAGTGTGCACACCTCCATGTGGACATATTCTAACCGTTCAGTGTGCACACCTCCATGTGGGCACACTCATTCTAACAGTTCAGTGTGCACACCTCCATGTGGACACACTCATTCTAACAGTTCAGTGCACACACCTCCATGTGGACACACTCATTCTAACAGTTCAGTGAGCACATCTCCACAGGGATACACTCATTCTAACAGTTCAGTGTGCACACCTCCATGTGGACACACTCATTCTAACAGTTCAGTGTGCACACCTCCATGTGGACACACTCATTCTAACAGTTCAGTGTGCACACCTCCATGTGGACACACTCATTCTAACAATACAGTGTGCACACCTCCATGTGGACATATTCTAACAGTTCAGTGTGCACACCTCCATGTGGGCACACTCATTCTAACTGTTCAGTGTGCACACCTCCATGTGGACACACTCATTCTAACAGTTCAGTGTGCACACCTCCATGTGGACACACTCATTCTAACAGTTCAGTGTGCACATCTCCACAGGTTTACACTCATTCTAACAGTTCAGTGTGCACACCTCCATGTGGACACACTCATTCTAACAGTTCAGTGTGCACACCTCCATGATGGCACACTCATTCTAACAGTTCAGTGTGCACACTTCCATGTGGACACTCTCATTCTAACAGTTCAGTGTGCACACCTCCATGTGGACACACTCATTCTAACAGTTCAGTGTGCACACCTCCATGTGGACACACTCATTTTAACAGTTCAGTTTGCACACCTCCAATGGACACACTCATTCTAACAATACAGTGTGCACACCTCCATGTGGACACACTCATTCTAACAGTTCAGTGTGCACACCTCCATGTGGACACACTCATTCTAACAGTTCAGTGTGCACACCGCCATGTGGACACACTCATTCTAACAGTTCAGTGTGCACACCTCCATGTGGACACACTCATTCTAACAGTTCAGTGTGCACACCTCCATGTGGACACACTCATTCTAACAGTTCAGTGTGCACACCTCCATGTGGACACACTCATTCTACCAGTTCAGTGTGCACACCTCCATGTGGACACACTCATTCTAACAGTTCAGTGTGCACACCTCCATGTGGACACACTCATTCTAACAGTTCAGTGTGCACACCTCCATGTGGACACACTCATTCTACCAGTTCAGTGTGCACACCTCCATGTGGACACACTCATTCTAACAGTGCAGTGTGCACACCTCCATGTGGACACACTCATTCTAACAGTTCAGTGTGCACACCTCCATGTGGGCAAACTCATTCTAACAGTTCAGTGTGCACACCTCCATGTGGACACACTCATTCTGACAGTTCAGTGTGCACACCTTCATGTGGACACACTCATTCTGACAGTTCAGTGTGCACACCTCCATGTGGGCACACTCATTCTAACAGTTCAGTGTGCACACCTCCATGTGGACACACTTATTCTAACAGTTGAGTGTGCACGCCTCCATGTGGACACACTCATTCTAACATTTCAGTGTGCACACCTCCATGTGGACACACTCATTCTAACAATACAGTGTGCTCACCTCCATGTGGACATATTCTAACAGTTCAGTGTGCACACCTCCATGTGGGCACACTCATTCTAACAGTTCAGTGTGCACACTTCCTTATGGACACACTCATTCTAACAGTTCAGTGTGCACACCTCCATGTGGACACACTCATTCTAACAATAGAGTGTGCACACCTCCATGTGGACATATTCTAACCGTTCAGTGTGCACACCTCCATGTGGGCACACTCATTCTAACAGTTCAGTGTGCACACCTCCATGTGGACACACTCATTCTAACAGTTCAGTGTGCACACCTCCATGTGGACACACTCATTCTAACAATACAGTGTGCACACCTCCATGTGGACATATTCTAACAGTTCAGTGTGCACACCTCCATGTGGGCACACTCATTCTAACTGTTCAGTGTGCACACCTCCATGTGGACACACTCATTCTAACAGTTCAGTGTGCACACCTCCATGTGGACACACTCATTCTAACAGTTCAGTGTGCACACCTCCATGTGGACACACTCATTATAACAGTTCAGTGTGCACATCTCCACAGGTTTACACTCATTCTAACAGTTCAGTGTGCACACCTCCATGTGGACACACTCATTCTAACAGTTCAGTGTGCACACCTCCATGATGGCACACTCATTCTAACAGTTCAGTGTGCACACTTCCATGTGGACTCTCTCATTCTAACAGTTCAGTGTGCACACCTCCATGTGGACACACTCATTCTAACAGTTCAGTGTACACACCTCCATGTGGACACACTCATTCTAACCGTTCAGTTTGCACACCTCCAATGGACACACTCATTCTAACAATACAGTGTGCACACCTCCATGTGGACACACTCATTCTAACAGTTCAGTGTGCACACCTCCATGTGGACACACTCATTCTAACAGTTCAGTGTGCACACCGCCATGTGGACACACTCATTCTAACAGTTCAGTGTGCACACCTCCATGTGGACACACTCATTCTAACAGTTCAGTGTGCACACCTCCATGTGGACACACTCATTCTAACAGTTCAGTGTGCACACCTCCATGTGGACACACTCATTCTAACAGTTCAGTGCACACACCTCCATGTGGACACACTCATTCTAACAGTTCAGTGTGCACATCTCCACAGGGATTCACTCATTCTAACAGTTCAGTGTGCACACCTCCATGTGGACACACTCATTCTAACAGTTCAGTGTGCACACCTCCATGTGGACACACTCATTCTAACAGTTCAGTGTGCACACCTCCATGTGGACACACTCATTCTAACAGTTCAGTGTGCACACCTCCATGTGGATACACTCATTCTAACAATACAGTGTGCACACCTCCATGTGGACATATTCTAACAGTTCAGTGTGCACACCTCCATGTGGACACATTCATTCTAACAGTTCAGTGTGCACACCTCCATGTGGACACACTCATTCTACCAGTTCAGTGTGCACACCTCCATGTGGACACACTCATTCTAACAATACAGTGTGCACACCTCCATGTGGGCACATTCATTCTAACAGTTCAGTGTGCACACCTCCATGTGGACACACTCATTCTAACAGTTCAGTGTGCACACCTCCATGTGAACACACACATTCTAACAGTTCAGTGTGCACACCTCCATGTGGACACACTCATTCTAACAGTTCAGTGTGCACACCTCCATGTGGAAAAATTCTAACACTTCAGGGTGCACACCTCCATGTGGACACACTCATTCTAACATTTCAGTGTGCACACCTCCACAGGAACACACTCATTCTAACAGTTCAGTGTGCACACCCCCATGTGGACACACACATTCTAACAGTTCAGTGTGCACCGCTCCATGTGGGCACACTCATTCTAACACTTCAGTGTGCACACTTCCATGTGGACACACTCATTCTAACAGTTCAGTGTGCACACCTCCATGTGGACACACTCATTCTAACAATACACTGTGCACACCTCCATGTGGACATATTCTAACAGTTCAGTGTGCACACCTCTATGTGGATACACTCCTTCTTTTATTACAGTGTGCACACCTCCATGTGGACATATTCTAACATTTCAGTGTGCACACCTCCATGTGGGCACACTCATTCTAACAGTTCAGTGTGCACACCTCCATGTGGACACACTCATTCTAACAGTTCAGTGTGCACACCTCCATGTGGACACACTCATTCTAACAGTTCAGTGTGCACACCTCCATGTGGACACACTCATTCTAACAGTTCAGTGTGCACACCTCCATGTGGATACACTCATTCTAACAATACAGTGTGCACACCTCCATGTGGACATATTCTAACAGTTCAGTGTGCACACCTCCATGTGGACACACTCATTCTAACAGTTCAGTGTGCACACCTCCATGTGGACACACTCATTCTACCAGTTCAGTGTGCACACCTCCATGTGGACACACTCATTCTAACAGTTCAGTGTGCACACCTCCATGTGGACATATTCTAACAGTTCAGTGTGCACACCTCCATGTGGGCACACTCATTCTAACAGTTCAGTGTGCACACCTCCATGTGGACACACTCATTCTAACAGTTCAGTGCACACACCTCCATGTGGACACACTCATTCTAACAGTTCAGTGTGCACATCTCCACAGGGATACACTCATTCTAACAGTTCAGTGTGCACACCTCCATGTGGACACACTCATTCTAACAGTTCAGTGTGCACACCTCCATGTGGACACACTCATTCTACCAGTTCAGTGTGCACACCTCCATGTGGACACACTCATTCTAACAATACAGTGTGCACACCTCCATGTGGGCACATTCATTCTAACAGTTCAGTGTGCACACCTCCATGTGGACACACTCATTCTAACAGTTCAGTGTGCACACCTCCATGTGAACACACACATTCTAACAGTTCAGTGTGCACACCTCCATGTGGACACACTCATTCTAACAGTTCAGTGTGCACACCTCCATGTGGAAAAATTCTAACACTTCAGGGTGCACACCTCTATGTGGATACACTCCTTCTTTTATTACAGTGTGCACACCTCCATGTGGACATATTCTAACATTTCAGTGTGCACACCTCCATGTGGGCACACTCATTCTAACAGTTCAGTGTGCACACCTCCATGTGGACACACTCATTCTAACAGTTCAGTGCGCACACCTCCATGTGGACACACTCATTCTAACAGTTCAGTGTGCACATCTCCACAGGGATACACTCAATCTAACAGTTCAGTGTGCACACCTCCATGTGGGCACACTCATTCTAACAGTTCAGTGTGCACACTTCCATGTGGACACACTCATTCTAACAGTTCAGTGTGCACACCTCCATGTGGACACACTCAATCTAACAGTTCAGTGTACACACCTCCATGTGGACACACTCATTCTAACAGTTCAGTGTGCACACCTCCATGTGGACACACTCATTCTAACAGTTCAGTGTGCACACCTCCATGTGGACACACTCATTCTAACAGTTCAGTGTGCACACCTCCATGTGGGCAAACTCATTCTAACAGTTCAGTGTGCACACCTCCATGTGGACACACTCATTCTGACAGTTCAGTGTGCACACCTTCATGTGGACACACTCATTCTGACAGTTCAGTGTGCACACCTCCATGTGGACACACTCATTCTAACAGTTCAGTGTGCACACCTCCATGTGGACACACTTATTTTAACAGTTGAGTGTGCACGCCTCCATGTGGACACACTCATTCTAACATTTCAGTGTGCACACCTCCATGTGGACACACTCATTCTAACAATACAGTGTGCACACCTCCATGTGGACATATTCTAACAGTTCAGTGTGCACACCTCCATGTGGGCACACTCATTCTAACAGTTCAGTGTGCACACTTCCTTATGGACACACTCATTCTAACAGTTCAGTGTGCACACCTCCATGTGGACACACTCATTCTAACAATAGAGTGTGCACACCTCCATGTGGACATATTCTAACCGTTCAGTGTGCACACCTCCATGTGGGCACACTCATTCTAACAGTTCAGTGTGCACACCTCCATGTGGACACACTCATTCTAACATTTCAGTGTGCACACCTCCATGTGGACACACTCATTCTAACAATACAGTGTGCACACCTCCATGTGGACATATTCTAACAGTTCAGTGTGCACACCTCCATGTGGACACACTCATTCTAACAGTTCAGTGTGCACACCTCCATGTGGACACACTCATTCTAACAGTTCAGTGTGCACACCTCCATGTGGACACACTCATTCTAACATTTCAGTGTGCACACCTCCATGTGGACACACTCATTCTACCAGTTCAGTGTGCACACCTCCATGTGGACACACTCATTCTAACAGTTCAGTGTGCACACCTCCATGTGGACATATTCTAACAGTTCAGTGTGCACACCTCCATGTGGGCACACTCATTCTAACAGTTCAGTGTGCACACCTCCATGTGGACACACTCATTCTAACAGTTCAGTGCACACAACTCCATGTGGACACACTCATTCTAACAGTTCAGTGCACACAACTCCATGTGGACACACACATTCTAACAGTTCAGTGTGCACACCTCCATGTGGACACACTCATTCTAACAGTTCAGTGTGCACACCTCCATGTGGACAAATTCTAACACTTCAGTGTGCACACCTCCATGTGGACACACTCATTCTAACATTTCAGTGTGCACACCTCCACAGGAACACACTCATTCTAACAGTTCAGTGTGCACACCCCCATGTGGACACACACATTCTAACAGTTCAGTGTGCACCGCTCCAGGTGGGCACACTCATTCTAACACTTCAGTGTGCACACTTCCAAGTGGACACACTCATTCTAACAGTTCAGTGTGCACACCTCCATGTGGACACACTCATTCTAACAATACAGTGTGCACACCTCCATGTGGACATATTCTAACAGTTCAGTGTGCACACCTCCATGTGGATACACTCATTCTTATATTACAGTGTGCACACCTCCATGTGGACATATTCTAACATTTCAGTGTGCACACCTCCATGTGGGCACACTCATTCTAAAAGTTCAGTGTGCACACCTCCATGTGGACACACTCATTCTAACAGTTCAGTGTGCACAACTCCATGTGGACACACTCATTCTAACATTTCAGTGTGCACACCTCCATGTGGACACACTCATTCTAACAGTTCAGTGTGCACAACTCCATGTGGACACACTCATTCTAACATTTCAGTGTGCACACCTCCATGTGGACACACTCATTCTAACAATACAGTGTGCACACCTCCATGTGGACATATTCTAACAGTTCAGTGTGCACACCTCCATGTGGGCACACTCATTCTAACAGTTCAGTGTGCACACTTCCTTATGGACACACTCATTCTAACAATTCAGTGTGTACACCTCCATGTGGACACACTCATTCTAACAATAGAGTGTGCACACCTCCATGTGGACATATTCTAACCGTTCAGTGTGCACACCTCCATGTGGGCACACTCATTCTAACAGTTCAGTGTGCACACCTCCATGTGGACACACTCATTCTAACAGTTCAGTGCGCACACCTCCATGTGGACACACTCATTCTAACAGTTCAGTGTGCACATCTCCACAGGGATACACTCATTCTAACAGTTCAGTGTGCACACCTCCATGTGGGCACACTCATTCTAACAGTTCAGTGTGCACACTTCCATGTGGACACACTCATTCTAACAGTTCAGTGTGCACACCTCCATGTGGACACACTCAATCTAACAGTTCAGTGTACACACCTCCATGTGGACACACTCATTCTAACAGTTCAGTGTGCACACCTCCATGTGGACACACTCATTCTAACAGTTCAGTGTGCACACCTCCATGTGGACACACTCATTCTAACAGTTCAGTGTACACAACTCCATGTGGGCACACTCATTCTAACAGTTCAGTGTGCACACCTCCATGTGGACACACTCATTCTAACAGTTCAATGTGCACACCTTCATGTGGACACACTCATTGTGACAGTTCAGTGTGCACACCTCCATGTGGACACACTCATTCAAACAGTTCAGTGTGCACACCTCCATGTGGACACACTCATTCTAACAGTTCAGTGTGCACGCCTCCATGTGGACACACTCATTCTAACAGTTCAATGTGCACACCTCCATGTGGACACAATCATTCTAACAGTTCAGTGAGCACACCTCCATGTGGACACACTCATTCTAACAGTTCAGTGTGCACACTTCCATGTGGACACACTCATTCTTACAGTTCAGTGTGCACACCTCCCAGGGACACACTAATTCTAACATTTCAATGTGCATACCTCACAGGGACACACTCATTCTAACAGTTCCGTGTGCACACCTCCATGTGGGCACACTCATTCTAAAAGTTCAGTGTGCACACTTCCATGTGGACACACTCATTCTAACAGTTCAGTGTGCACACCTCCATGTGGACACACTCATTCTAACAGTTCAGTGTGCACACCTCCATGTGACACACTCATTCTAACAGTTCAGTGTGCACACCTCCATGTGGACACACTCATTCTAACAGTTCAGTGTGCACACCCCCATGAGGACACACACATTCTAACAGTTCAGTGTGCACACCTCCATGATGGCACACTCATTCTAACAGTTCAGTGTGCACACTTCCATGTGGACACTCTCATTCTAACAGTTCAGTGTGCACACCTCCATGTGGGCACACTCATTCTAACAGTTCAGTGTGCACACTTCAATGTGGACCCACTCATTCTAACAGTTCAGTGTGCACACCTCCATGTGGGCACACTCATTCTAACAGTTCAGTGTGCACACTTCCATGTGGACACACTCATTCTAACAGTTCAGTGTGCACACCTCCATGTGGACACACTCAATCTAACAGTTCAGTGTACATAGCTCCATGTGGACACACTCATTCTAACAGTTCAGTGTGCACACCTCCATGTGGACACACTCATTCTAACAGTTCAGTGTGCACACCTCCATGTGGACACACTCATTCTAACAGTTCAGTGTGCACACCTCCATGTGGGCAAACTCATTCTAACAGTTCAGTGTGCACACCTCCATGTGGACACACTCATTCTAACAATACAGTGTGCACACCTCCATGTGGACATATTCTAACAGTTCAGTGTGCACACCTCCATGTGGGCACACTCATTCTAACTGTTCAGTGTGCACACCTCCATGTGGACACACTCATTCTAACAGTTCAGTGTGCACACCTCCATGTGGACACACTCATTATAACAGTTCAGTGTGCACATCTCCACAGGTTTACACTCATTATAACAGTTCAGTGTGCACACCTCCATGTGGACACACTCATTCTAACAGTTCAGTGTGCACACCTCCATGATGGCACACTCATTCTAACAGTTCAGTGTGCACACTTCCATGTGGACACTCTCTTTCTAACAGTTCAGTGTGCACACCTCCATGTGGACACACTCATTCTAACAGTTCAGTGTACACACCTCCATGTGGACACACTCATTCTAACAGTTCAGTTTGCACACCTCCAATGGACACACTCATTCTAACAATACAGTGTGCACACCTCCATGTGGACACACTCATTCTAACAGTTCAGTGTGCACACCTCCATGTGGACACACTCATTCTAACAGTTCAGTGTGCACACCGCCATGTGGACACACTCATTCTAACAGTTCAGTGTGCACACCTCCATGTGGACACACTCATTCTAACAGTTCAGTGTGCACACCTCCATGTGGACACACTCATTCTAACAGTTCAGTGTGCACACATCCATGTGGACACACTCATTCTACCAGTTAAGTGTGCACACCTCCATGTGGACACACTCATTCTAACAGTTCAGTGTGCACACCTCCATGTGGACACACTCATTCTAACAATACAGTGTGCACACCTCCATGTGGACATATTCTAACAGTTCAGTGTGCACACCTCCATGTGGACACACTCATTCTAACAGTTCAGTGTGCACACCTCCATGTGGACACACTCATTCTACCAGTTCAGTGTGCACACCTCCATGTGGACACACTCATTCTAACAGTTCAGTGTGCACACCTCCATGTGGACATATTCTAACAGTTCAGTGTGCACACCTCCATGTGGGCACACTCATTCTAACAGTTCAGTGTGCACACCTCCATGTGGACACACTCATTCTAACAGTTCAGTGCACACACCTCCATGTGGACACACTCATTCTAACAGTTCAGTGTGCACATCTCCACAGGGATACACTCATTCTAACAGTTCAGTGTGCACACCTCCATGTGGGCACACTCATTCTAACAGTTCAGTGTACACACTTCCATATGGGCACACTCATTCTAACAGTTCAGTGTGCACACCTCCATGTAGGCAACTCATTCTAACAGTTCAGTGTGCACACCTCCATGTGGGCACACTCATTCTAACAGTTCAGTGTGCACACCTCCATGTGGACACACTCATTCTAACAGTTCAGTGTGCACACCTCCATGTGCACACACACATTCTAACAGTTCAGTGTGCACACCTCCATGTGGACACACTCATTCTAACAGTTCAGTGTGCACACCTCCATGTGGAAAAATTCTAACACTTCAGTGTGCACACCTCCATGTGGACACACTCATTCTAACATTTCAGTGTGCACACCTCCACAGGAACACACTCATTCTAACAGTTCAGTGTGCACACCCCCATGTGGACACACACATTCTAACATTTCAGTGTGCACCGCTCCATGTGGGCACACTCATTCTAACACTTCAGTGTGCACACTTCCATGTGGACACACTCATTCTAACAGTTCAGTGTGCACACCTCCATGTGGACACACTCATTCTAACAATACAGTGTGCACACCTCCATGTGGACATATTCTAACAGTTCAGTGTGCACACCTCCATGTGGATACACTCATTCTTATATTACAGTGTGCACACCTCCATGTGGACATATTCTAACAATACAGTGTGCACACCTCCATGTGGACATATTCTAACAGTTCAGTGTGCACACCTCCATGTGGATACACTCATTCTTATATTACAGTGTGCACACCTCCATGTGGACATATTCTAACATTTCAGTGTGCACACCTCCATGTGGGCACACTCATTCTAACAGTTCAGTGTGCACACCTCCATGTGGACACACTCATTCTAACAGTTCAGTGTGCACACCTCCATGTGGACACACTCATTCTAACAGTTCAGTGTGCACACCTCCATGTGGATACACTCATTCTAACAATACAGTGTGCACACCTCCATGTGGACATATTCTAACAGTTCAGTGTGCACACCTCCATGTGGACACACTCATTCTAACAGTTCAGTGTGCACACCTCCATGTGGACACACTCATTCTACCAGTTCAGTGTGCACACCTCCATGTGGACACACTCATTCTAACAGTTCAGTGTGCACACCTCCATGTGGACATATTCTAACAGTTCAGTGTGCACACCTCCATGTGGGCACACTCATTCTAACAGTTCAGTGTGCACACCTCCATGTGGACACACTCATTCTAACAGTTCAGTGCACACACCTCCATGTGGACACACTCATTCTAACAGTTCAGTGTGCACATCTCCACAGGAATACACTCATTCTAACAGTTCAGTGTGCACACCTCCATGTGGGCACACTCATTCTAACAGTTCAGTGTACACACTTCCATATGGGCACACTCATTCTAACAGTTCAGTGTGCACACCTCCATGTAGGCAACTCATTCTAACAGTTCAGTGTGCACACCTCCATGTGGGCACACTCATTCTAACAGTTCAGTGTGCACACCTCCATGTGGACACACTCATTCTAACAGTTCAGTGTGCACACCTCCATGTGCACACACACATTCTAACAGTTCAGTGTGCACACCTCCATGTGGACACACTCATTCTAACAGTTCAGTGTGCACACCTCCATGTGGAAAAATTCTAACACTTCAGTGTGCACACCTCCATGTGGACACACTCATTCTAACATTTCAGTGTGCACACCTCCACAGGAACACACTCATTCTAACAGTTCAGTGTGCACACCCCCATGTGGACACACACATTCTAACAGTTCAGTGTGCACCGCTCCATGTGGGCACACTCATTCTAACACTTCAGTGTGCACACTTCCATGTGGACACACTCATTCTAACAGTTCAGTGTGCACACCTCCATGTGGACACACTCATTCTAACAATACAGTGTGCACACCTCCATGTGGACATATTCTAACAGTTCAGTGTGCACACCTCCATGTGGATACACTCATTCTTATATTACAGTGTGCACACCTCCATGTGGACATATTCTAACAATACAGTGTGCACACCTCCATGTGGACATATTCTAACAGTTCAGTGTGCACACCTCCATGTGGATACACTCATTCTTATATTACAGTGTGCACACCTCCATGTGGACATATTCTAACATTTCAGTGTGCACACCTCCATGTGGGCACACTCATTCTAACAGTTCAGTGTGCACACCTCCATGTGGACACACTCATTCTAACAGTTCAGTGCGCACACCTCCATGTGGAGACACTCATTCTAACAGTTCAGTGTGCACATCTCCACAGGGATACACTCATTCTAACAGTTCAGTGTGCACACCTCCATGTGGGCACACTCATTCTAACAGTTCAGTGTGCACACTTCCATGTGGACACACTCATTCTAACAGTTCAGTGTGCACACCTCCATGTGGACACACTCAATCTAACAGTTCAGTGTACACACCTCCATGTGGACACACTCATTCTAACAGTTCAGTGTGCACACCTCCATGTGGACACACTCATTCTAACAGTTCAGTGTGCACACCTCCATGTGGACACACTCATTCTAACAGTTCAGTGTGCACACCTCCATGTGGGCAAACTCATTCTAACAGTTCAGTGTGCACACCTCCATGTGGACACACTCATTCTGACAGTTCAGTGTGCACGCCTCCATGTGGACACACTCATTCTAACATTTCAGTGTGCACACCTCCATGTGGACACACTCATTCTAACAATACAGTGTGCACACCTCCATGTGGACATATTCTAACAGTTCAGTGTGCACACCTCCATGTGGGCACACTCATTCTAACAGTTCAGTGTGCACACTTCCTTATGGACACACTCATTCTAACAGTTCAGGGTGCACACCTCCATGTGGACACACTCATTCTAACAATAGAGTGTGCACACCTCCATGTGGTCATATTCTAACCGTTCAGTGTGCACACCTCCATGTGGGCACACTCATTCTAACAGTTCAGTGTGCACACCTCCATGTGGACACACTCATTCTAACAGTTCAGTGTGCACACCTCCATGTGGACACACTCATTGTAACATTTCAGTGTGCACACCTCCATGTGGACATATTCTAACAGTTCAGTGTGCACACCTCCATGTGGGCACACTCATTCTAACTGTTCAGTGTGCACACCTCCATGTGGACACACTCATTCTAACAGTTCAGTGTGCACACCTCCATGTGGACACACTCATTCTAACAGTTCAGTGTGCACACCTCCATGTGGACACACTCATTATAACAGTTCAGTGTGCACATCTCCACAGGTTTACACTCATTCTAACAGTTCAGTGTTCACACCTCCATGTGGACACACTCATTCTAACAGTTCAGTGTGCACACCTCCATGATGGCACACTCATTCTAACAGTTCAGTGTGCACACTTCCATGTGGACACTCTCATTCTAACAGTTCAGTGTGCACACCTCCATGTGGACACACTCATTTTAACAGTTCAGTGTACACACCTCCATGTGGACACACTCATTCTAACAGTTCAGTTTGCACACCTCCAATGGACACACTCATTCTAACAATACAGTGTGCACACCGCCATGTGGACACAATCATTCTAACAGTTCAGTGTGCACACCTCCATGTGGACACACTCATTCTAACAGTTCAGTGTGCACACCGCCATGTGGACACACTCATTCTAACAGTTCAGTGTGCACACCTCCATGTGGACACACTCATTCTAACAGTTCAGTGTGCACACCTCCATGTGGACACACTCATTCTAACAGTTCAGTGTGCACACCTCCATGTGTACACACTCATTCTACCAGTTCAGTGTGCACACCTCCATGTGGACACACTCATTCTAACAGTTCAGTGTGCACACCTCCATGTGGACATATTCTAACAGTTCAGTGTGCACACCTCCATGTGGGCACACTCATTCTAACAGTTCAGTGTGCACACCTCCATGTGGACACACTCATTCTAACAGTTCAGTGCACACACCTCCATGTGGACACACTCATTCTAACAGTTCATTGTGCACATCTCCACAGGGATTCACTCATTCTAACAGTTCAGTGTGCACACCTCCATGTGGACACACTCATTCTAACAGTTCAGTGTGCACACCTCCATGTGGACACACTCATTCTAACAGTTCAGTGTGCACACCTCCATGTGGACACACTCATTCTAACAGTTCAGTGTGCACACCTCCATGTGGATACACTCATTCTAACAATACAGTGTGCACACCTCCATGTGGACATATTCTAACAGTTCAGTGTGCACACCTCCATGTGGACACACTCATTCTAACAGTTCAGTGTGCACACCTCCATGTGGACACACTCATTCTACCAGTTCAGTGTGCACACCTCCATGTGGACACACTCATTCTAACAGTTCAGTGTGCACACCTCCATGTGGACATATTCTAACAGTTCAGTGTGCACACCTCCATGGGGGCACACTCATTCTAACAGTTCAGTGTGCACACCTCCATGTGGACACCCTCATTCTAACAGTTCAGTGCACACACCTCCATGTGGACACAATCATTCTAACAGTTCCGTGTGCACATCTCCACAGGGATACACTCATTCTAACAGTTCAGTGTGCACACCTCCATGTGGGCACACTCATTCTAACAGTTCAGTGTACACACTTCCATATGGGCACACTCATTCTAACAGTTCAGTGTGCACACCTCCATGTAGGCAACTCATTCTAACAGTTCAGTGTGCACACCTCCATGTGGGCACATTCATTCTAACAGTTCAGTGTGCACACCTCCATGTGGACACACTCATTCTAACAGTTCAGTGTGCACACCTCCATGTGAACACACACATTCTAACAGTTCAGTGTGCACACCTCCATGTGGACACACTCATTCTAACAGTTCAGTGTGCACACCTGCATGTGGAAAAATTCTAACACTTCAGGGTGCACACCTCCATGTGGACACACTCATTCTAACATTTCAGTGTGCACACCTCCACAGGAACACACTCATTCTAACAGTTCAGTGTGCACACCCCCATGTGGACACACACATTCTAACAGTTCAGTGTGCACCGCTCCATGTGGGCACACTCATTCTAACACTTCAGTGTGCACACTTCCATGTGGACACACTCATTCTAACGGTTCAGTGTGCACACCTCCATGTGGACACACTCATTCTAACAATACACTGTGCACACCTCCATGTGGACATATTCTAACAGTTCAGTGTGCACACCTCTATGTGGATACACTCCTTCTTATATTACAGTGTGCATACCTCCATGTGGACATATTCTAACATTTCAGTGTGCACACCTCCATGTGGGCACACTCATTCTAACAGTTCAGTGTGCACACCTCCATGTGGACACACTCATTCTAACAGTTCAGTGCGCACACCTCCATGTGGACACACTCATTCTAACAGTTCAGTGTGCACATCTCCACAGGGATACACTCATTCTAACAGTTCAGTGTGCACACCTCCATGTGGGCACACTCATTCTAACAGTTCAGTGTGCACACTTCCATGTGGACACACTCATTCTAACAGTTCAGTGTGCACACCTCCATGTGGACACACTCAATCTAACAGTTCAGTGTACACACCTCCATGTGGACACACTCATTCTAACAGTTCAGTGTGCACACCTCCATGTGGACACACTCATTCTAACAGTTCAGTGTGCACACCTCCATGTGGACACACTCATTCTAACAGTTCAGTGTGCACACCTCCATGTGGGCAAACTCATTCTAACAGTTCAGTGTGCACACCTCCATGTGGACACACTCATTCTGACAGTTCAGTGTGCACACCTTCATGTGGACACACTCATTCTGACAGTTCAGTGTGCACACCTCCATGTGGACACACTCATTCTAACAGTTCAGTGTGCACACCTCCATGTGGACACACTTATTCTAACAGTTGAGTGTGCACGCCTCCATGTGGACACACTCATTCTAACATTTCAGTGTGCACACTTCCATGTGGACACACTCATTCTAACAATACAGTGTGCACACCTCCATGTGGACATATTCTAACAGTTCAGTGTGCACACCTCCATGTGGGCACACTCATTCTAACAGTTCAGTGTGCACACTTCCTTATGGACACACTCATTCTAACAGTTCAGTGTGCACACCTCCATGTGGACACACTCATTCTAACAGTTCAGTGTGCACACCTCCATGTGGACACACTCATTATAACAGTTCAGTGTGCACATCTCCACAGGTTTACACTCATTCTAACAGTTCAGTGTGCACACCTCCATGTGGACACACTCATTCTAACAGTTCAGTGTGCACACCTCCATGATGGCACACTCATTCTAACAGTTCAGTGTGCACACTTCCATGTGGACTCTCTCATTCTAACAGTTCAGTGTGCACACCTCCATGTGGACACACTCATTCTAACAGTTCAGTGTACACACCTCCATGTGGACACACTCATTCTAACCGTTCAGTTTGCACACCTCCAATGGACACACTCATTCTAACAATACAGTGTGCACACCTCCATGTGGACACACTCATTCTAACAGTTCAGTGTGCACACCTCCATGTGGACACACTCATTCTAACAGTTCAGTGTGCACACCGCCATGTGGACACACTCATTCTAACAGTTCAGTGTGCACACCTCCATGTGGACACACTCATTCTAACAGTTCAGTGTGCACACCTCCATGTGGACACACTCATTCTAACATTTCAGTGTGCACACCTCCATGTGGACACACTCATTCTAACAGTTCAGTGCACACACCTCCATGTGGACACACTCATTCTAACAGTTCAGTGTGCACATCTCCACAGGGATTCACTCATTCTAACAGTTCAGTGTGCACACCTCCATGTGGACACACTCATTCTAACAGTTCAGTGTGCACACCTCGATGTGGACACACTCATTCTAACAGTTCAGTGTGCACACCTCCATGTGGACACACTCATTCTAACAGTTCAGTGTGCACACCTCCATGTGGATACACTCATTCTAACAATACAGTGTGCACACCTCCATGTGGACATATTCTAACAGTTCAGTGTGCACACCTCCATGTGGACACACTCATTCTAACAGTTCAGTGTGCACACCTCCATGTGGACACACTCATTCTACCAGTTCAGTGTGCACACCTCCATGTGGACACACTCATTCTAACAATACAGTGTGCACACCTCCATGTGGGCACATTCATTCTAACAGTTCAGTGTGCACACCTCCATGTGGACACACTCATTCTAACAGTTCAGTGTGCACACCTCCATGTGAACACACACATTCTAACAGTTCAGTGTGCACACCTCCATGTGGACACACTCATTCTAACAGTTCAGTGTGCACACATCCATGTGGAAAAATTCTAACACTTCAGGGTGCACACCTCCATGTGGACACACTCATTCTAACATTTCAGTGTGCACACCTCCACAGGAACACACTCATTCTAACAGTTCAGTGTGCACACCCCCATGTGGACACACACATTCTAACAGTTCAGTGTGCACCGCTCCATGTGGGCACACTGATTCTAACACTTCAGTGTGCACACTTCCATGTGGACACACTCATTCTAACAGTTCAGTGTGCACACCTCCATGTGGACACACTCATTCTAACAATACGCTGTGCACACCTCCATGTGGACATATTCTAACAGTTCAGTGTGCACACCTCTATGTGGATACACTCCTTCTTTTATTACAGTGTGCACACCTCCATGTGGACATATTCTAACATTTCAGTGTGCACACCTCCATGTGGGCACACTCATTCTAACAGTTCAGTGTGCACACCTCCATGTGGACACACTCATTCTAACAGTTCAGTGTGCACACCTCCATGTGGACACACTCATTCTAACAGTTCAGTGTGCACACCTCCATGTGGACACACTCATTCTAACAGTTCAGTGTGCACACCTCCATGTGGATACACTCATTCTAACAATACAGTGTGCACACCTCCATGTGGACATATTCTAACAGTTCAGTGTGCACACCTCCATGTGGACACACTCATTCTAACAGTTCAGTGTGCACACCTCCATGTGGACACACTCATTCTACCAGTTCAGTGTGCACACCTCCATGTGGACACACTCATTCTAACAGTTCAGTGTGCACACCTCCATGTGGACATATTCTAACAGTTCAGTGTGCACACCTCCATGTGGGCACACTCATTCTAACAGTTCAGTGTGCACACCTCCATGTGGACACACTCATTCTAACAGTTCAGTGCACACACCTCTATGTGGACACACTCATTCTAACAGTTCAGTGTGCACATCTCCACAGGGATACACTCATTCTAACAGTTCAGTGTGCACACCTCCATGTGGACACACTCATTCTAACAGTTCAGTGTGCACACCTCCATGTGGACACACTCATTCTACCAGTTCAGTGTGCACACCTCCATGTGGACACACTCATTCTAACAATACATTGTGCACACCTCCATGTGGGCACATTCATTCTAACAGTTCAGTGTGCACACCTCCATGTGGACACACTCATTCTAACAGTTCAGTGTGCACACCTCCATGTGAACACACACATTCTAACAGTTCAGTGTGCACACCTCCATGTGGACACACTCATTCTAACAGTTCAGTGTGCACACCTCCATGTGGAAAAATTCTAACACTTCAGGGTGCACACCTCCATGTGGACACACTCATTCTAACATTTCAGTGTGCACACCTCCACAGGAACACACTCATTCTAACAGTTCAGTGTGCACACCCCCATGTGGACACACACATTCTAACAGTTCAGTGTGCACCGCTCCATGTGGGCACACTCATTCTAACACTTCAGTGTGCACACTTCCATGTGGACACACTCATTCTAACAGTTCAGTGTGCACACCTCCATGTGGACACACTCATTCTAACAATACACTGTGCACACCTCCATGTGGACATATTCTAACAGTTCAGTGTGCACACCTCTATGTGGATACACTCCTTCTTTTATTACAGTGTGCACACCTCCATGTGGACATATTCTAACATTTCAGTGTGCACACCTCCATGTGGGCACACTCATTCTAACAGTTCAGTGTGCACACCTCCATGTGGACACACTCATTCTAACAGTTCAGTGCGCACACCTCCATGTGGACACACTCATTCTAACAGTTCAGTGTGCACATCTCCACAGGGATACACTCATTCTAACAGTTCAGTGTGCACACCTCCATGTGGGCACACTCATTCTAACAGTTCATTGTGCACACTTCCATGTGGACACACTCATTCTAACAGTTCAGTGTGCACACCTCCATGTGGACACACTCAATCTAACAGTTCAGTGTACACACCTCCATGTGGACACACTCATTCTTACAGTTCAATGTGCACACCTCCATGTGGACACACTCATTCTAACAGTTCAGTGTGCACACCTCCATGTGGACACACTCATTCTAACAGTTCAGTGTGCACACCTCCATGTGGGCAAACTCATTCTAACAGTTCAGTGTGCACACCTCCATGTGGACACACTCATTCTGACAGTTCAGTGTGCACACCTTCATGTGGACACACTCATTCTGACAGTTCAGTGTGCACACCTCCATGTGGACACACTCATTCTAACAGTTCAGTGTGCACACCTCCATGTGGACACACTTATTCTAACAGTTGAGTGTGCACGCCTCCATGTGGACACACTCATTCTAACATTTCAGTGTGCACACTTCCATGTGGACACACTCATTCTAACAATACAGTGTGCACACCTCCATGTGGACATATTCTAACAGTTCAGTGTGCACACCTCCATGTGGGCACACTCATTCTAACAGTTCAGTGTGCACACTTCCTTATGGACACACTCATTCTAACAGTTCAGTGTGCACACCTCCATGTGGACACACTCATTCTAACAATAGAGTGTGCACACCTCCATGTGGACATATTCTAACCGTTCAGTGTGCACACCTCCATGTGGGCACACTCATTCTAACAGTTCAGTGTGCACACCTCCATGTGGACACACTCATTCTAACAGTTCAGTGTGCACACCTCCATGTGGACACACTCATTCTAACAATACAGTGTGCACACCTCCATGTGGACATATTCTAACAGTTCAGTGTGCACACCTCCATGTGGGCACACTCATTCTAACTGTTCAGTGTGCACACCTCCATGTGGACACACTCATTCTAACAGTTCAGTGTGCACACCTCCATGTGGACACACTCATTCTAACAGTTCAGTGTGCACACCTCCATGTGGACACACTCATTATAACAGTTCAGTGTGCACATCTCCACAGGTTTACACTCATTCTAACAGTTCAGTGTGCACACCTCCATGTGGACACACTCATTCTAACAGTTCAGTGTGCACACCTCCATGATGGCACACTCATTCTAACAGTTCAGTGTGCACACTTCCATGTGGACTCTCTCATTCTAACAGTTCAGTGTGCACACCTCCATGTGGACACACTCATTCTAACAGTTCAGTGTACACACCTCCATGTGGACACACTCATTCTAACCGTTCAGTTTGCACACCTCCAATGGACACACTCATTCTAACAATACAGTGTGCACACCTCCATGTGGACACACTCATTCTAACAGTTCAGTGTGCACACCTCCATGTGGACACACTCATTCTAACAGTTCAGTGTGCACACCGCCATGTGGACACACTCATTCTAACAGTTCAGTGTGCACACCTCCATGTGGACACACTCATTCTAACAGTTCAGTGTGCACACCTCCATGTGGACACACTCATTCTAACATTTCAGTGTGCACACCTCCATGTGGACACACTCATTCTAACAGTTCAGTGCACACACCTCCATGTGGACACACTCATTCTAACAGTTCAGTGTGCACATCTCCACAGGGATTCACTCATTCTAACAGTTCAGTGTGCACACCTCCATGTGGACACACTCATTCTAACAGTTCAGTGTGCACACCTCGATGTGGACACACTCATTCTAACAGTTCAGTGTGCACACCTCCATGTGGACACACTCATTCTAACAGTTCAGTGTGCACACCTCCATGTGGATACACTCATTCTAACAATACAGTGTGCACACCTCCATGTGGACATATTCTAACAGTTCAGTGTGCACACCTCCATGTGGACACACTCATTCTAACAGTTCAGTGTGCACACCTCCATGTGGACACACTCATTCTACCAGTTCAGTGTGCACACCTCCATGTGGACACACTCATTCTAACAATACAGTGTGCACACCTCCATGTGGGCACATTCATTCTAACAGTTCAGTGTGCACACCTCCATGTGGACACACTCATTCTAACAGTTCAGTGTGCACACCTCCATGTGAACACACACATTCTAACAGTTCAGTGTGCACACCTCCATGTGGACACACTCATTCTAACAGTTCAGTGTGCACACATCCATGTGGAAAAATTCTAACACTTCAGGGTGCACACCTCCATGTGGACACACTCATTCTAACATTTCAGTGTGCACACCTCCACAGGAACACACTCATTCTAACAGTTCAGTGTGCACACCCCCATGTGGACACACACATTCTAACAGTTCAGTGTGCACCGCTCCATGTGGGCACACTCATTCTAACACTTCAGTGTGCACACTTCCATGTGGACACACTCATTCTAACAGTTCAGTGTGCACACCTCCATGTGGACACACTCATTCTAACAATACGCTGTGCACACCTCCATGTGGACATATTCTAACAGTTCAGTGTGCACACCTCTATGTGGATACACTCCTTCTTTTATTACAGTGTGCACACCTCCATGTGGACATATTCTAACATTTCAGTGTGCACACCTCCATGTGGGCACACTCATTCTAACAGTTCAGTGTGCACACCTCCATGTGGACACACTCATTCTAACAGTTCAGTGTGCACACCTCCATGTGGACACACTCATTCTAACAGTTCAGTGTGCACACCTCCATGTGGACACACTCATTCTAACAGTTCAGTGTGCACACCTCCATGTGGATACACTCATTCTAACAATACAGTGTGCACACCTCCATGTGGACATATTCTAACAGTTCAGTGTGCACACCTCCATGTGGACACACTCATTCTAACAGTTCAGTGTGCACACCTCCATGTGGACACACTCATTCTACCAGTTCAGTGTGCACACCTCCATGTGGACACACTCATTCTAACAGTTCAGTGTGCACACCTCCATGTGGACATATTCTAACAGTTCAGTGTGCACACCTCCATGTGGGCACACTCATTCTAACAGTTCAGTGTGCACACCTCCATGTGGACACACTCATTCTAACAGTTCAGTGCACACACCTCTATGTGGACACACTCATTCTAACAGTTCAGTGTGCACATCTCCACAGGGATACACTCATTCTAACAGTTCAGTGTGCACACCTCCATGTGGACACACTCATTCTAACAGTTCAGTGTGCACACCTCCATGTGGACACACTCATTCTACCAGTTCAGTGTGCACACCTCCATGTGGACACACTCATTCTAACAATACATTGTGCACACCTCCATGTGGGCACATTCATTCTAACAGTTCAGTGTGCACACCTCCATGTGGACACACTCATTCTAACAGTTCAGTGTGCACACCTCCATGTGAACACACACATTCTAACAGTTCAGTGTGCACACCTCCATGTGGACACACTCATTCTAACAGTTCAGTGTGCACACCTCCATGTGGAAAAATTCTAACACTTCAGGGTGCACACCTCCATGTGGACACACTCATTCTAACATTTCAGTGTGCACACCTCCACAGGAACACACTCATTCTAACAGTTCAGTGTGCACACCCCCATGTGGACACACACATTCTAACAGTTCAGTGTGCACCGCTCCATGTGGGCACACTCATTCTAACACTTCAGTGTGCACACTTCCATGTGGACACACTCATTCTAACAGTTCAGTGTGCACACCTCCATGTGGACACACTCATTCTAACAATACACTGTGCACACCTCCATGTGGACATATTCTAACAGTTCAGTGTGCACACCTCTATGTGGATACACTCCTTCTTTTATTACAGTGTGCACACCTCCATGTGGACATATTCTAACATTTCAGTGTGCACACCTCCATGTGGGCACACTCATTCTAACAGTTCAGTGTGCACACCTCCATGTGGACACACTCATTCTAACAGTTCAGTGCGCACACCTCCATGTGGACACACTCATTCTAACAGTTCAGTGTGCACATCTCCACAGGGATACACTCATTCTAACAGTTCAGTGTGCACACCTCCATGTGGGCACACTCATTCTAACAGTTCATTGTGCACACTTCCATGTGGACACACTCATTCTAACAGTTCAGTGTGCACACCTCCATGTGGACACACTCAATCTAACAGTTCAGTGTACACACCTCCATGTGGACACACTCATTCTTACAGTTCAATGTGCACACCTCCATGTGGACACACTCATTCTAACAGTTCAGTGTGCACACCTCCATGTGGACACACTCATTCTAACAGTTCAGTGTGCACACCTCCATGTGGGCAAACTCATTCTAACAGTTCAGTGTGCACACCTCCATGTGGACACACTCATTCTGACAGTTCAGTGTGCACACCTTCATGTGGACACACTCATTCTGACAGTTCAGTGTGCACACCTCCATGTGGACACACTCATTCTAACAGTTCAGTGTGCACACCTCCATGTGGACACACTTATTCTAACAGTTGAGTGTGCACGCCTCCATGTGGACACACTCATTCTAACATTTCAGTGTGCACACTTCCATGTGGACACACTCATTCTAACAATACAGTGTGCACACCTCCATGTGGACATATTCTAACAGTTCAGTGTGCACACCTCCATGTGGGCACACTCATTCTAACAGTTCAGTGTGCACACTTCCTTATGGACACACTCATTCTAACAGTTCAGTGTGCACACCTCCATGTAGACACACTCATTCTAACAATAGAGTGTGCACACCTCCATGTGGACATATTCTAACCGTTCAGTGTGCACACCTCCATGTGGGCACACTCATTCTAACAGTTCAGTGTGCACACCTCCATGTGGACACACTCATTCTAACAGTTCAGTGTGCACACCTCCATGTGGACACACTCATTCTAACAGTTCAGTGTGCACATCTCCACAGGTTTACACTCATTCTAACAGTTCAGTGTGCACACCTCCATGTGGACACACTCATTCTAACAGTTCAGTGTGCACACCTCCATGATGGCACACTCATTCTAACAGTTCAGTGTGCACACTTCCATGTGGACACTCTCATTCTAACAGTTCAGTGTGCACACCTCCATGTGGACACACTCATTCTAACAGTTCAGTGTGCACACCTCCATGTGGACACACTCATTTTAACAGTTCAGTTTGCACACCTCCAATGGACACACTCATTCTAACAATACAGTGTGCACACCTCCATGTGGACACACTCATTCTAACAGTTCAGTGTGCACACCTCCATGTGGACACACTCATTCTAACAGTTCAGTGTGCACACCGCCATGTGGACACACTCATTCTAACAGTTCAGTGTGCACACCTCCATGTGGACACACTCATTCTAACAGTTCAGTGTGCACACCTCCATGTGGACACACTCATTCTAACAGTTCAGTGTGCACACCTCCATGTGGACACACTCATTCTACCAGTTCAGTGTGCACACCTCCATGTGGACACACTCATTCTAACAGTTCAGTGTGCACACCTCCATGTGGACACACTCATTCTAACAGTTCAGTGTGCACACCTCCATGTGGACACACTCATTCTACCAGTTCAGTGTGCACACCTCCATGTGGACACACTCATTCTAACAGTGCAGTGTGCACACCTCCATGTGGACACACTCATTCTAACAGTTCAGTGTGCACACCTCCATGTGGGCAAACTCATTCTAACAGTTCAGTGTGCACACCTCCATGTGGACACACTCATTCTGACAGTTCAGTGTGCACACCTTCATGTGGACACACTCATTCTGACAGTTCAGTGTGCACACCTCCATGTGGGCACACTCATTCTAACAGTTCAGTGTGCACACCTCCATGTGGACACACTTATTCTAACAGTTGAGTGTGCACGCCTCCATGTGGACACACTCATTCTAACATTTCAGTGTGCACACCTCCATGTGGACACACTCATTCTAACAATACAGTGTGCTCACCTCCATGTGGACATATTCTAACAGTTCAGTGTGCACACCTCCATGTGGGCACACTCATTCTAACAGTTCAGTGTGCACACTTCCTTATGGACACACTCATTCTAACAGTTCAGTGTGCACACCTCCATGTGGACACACTCATTCTAACAATAGAGTGTGCACACCTCCATGTGGACATATTCTAACCGTTCAGTGTGCACACCTCCATGTGGGCACACTCATTCTAACAGTTCAGTGTGCACACCTCCATGTGGACACACTCATTCTAACAGTTCAGTGTGCACACCTCCATGTGGACACACTCATTCTAACAATACAGTGTGCACACCTCCATGTGGACATATTCTAACAGTTCAGTGTGCACACCTCCATGTGGGCACACTCATTCTAACTGTTCAGTGTGCACACCTCCATGTGGACACACTCATTCTAACAGTTCAGTGTGCACACCTCCATGTGGACACACTCATTCTAACAGTTCAGTGTGCACACCTCCATGTGGACACACTCATTATAACAGTTCAGTGTGCACATCTCCACAGGTTTACACTCATTCTAACAGTTCAGTGTGCACACCTCCATGTGGACACACTCATTCTAACAGTTCAGTGTGCACACCTCCATGATGGCACACTCATTCTAACAGTTCAGTGTGCACACTTCCATGTGGACTCTCTCATTCTAACAGTTCAGTGTGCACACCTCCATGTGGACACACTCATTCTAACAGTTCAGTGTACACACCTCCATGTGGACACACTCATTCTAACCGTTCAGTTTGCACACCTCCAATGGACACACTCATTCTAACAATACAGTGTGCACACCTCCATGTGGACACACTCATTCTAACAGTTCAGTGTGCACACCTCCATGTGGACACACTCATTCTAACAGTTCAGTGTGCACACCGCCATGTGGACACACTCATTCTAACAGTTCAGTGTGCACACCTCCATGTGGACACACTCATTCTAACAGTTCAGTGTGCACACCTCCATGTGGACACACTCATTCTAACAGTTCAGTGTGCACACCTCCATGTGGACACACTCATTCTAACAGTTCAGTGCACACACCTCCATGTGGACACACTCATTCTAACAGTTCAGTGTGCACATCTCCACAGGGATTCACTCATTCTAACAGTTCAGTGTGCACACCTCCATGTGGACACACTCATTCTAACAGTTCAGTGTGCACACCTCCATGTGGACACACTCATTCTAACAGTTCAGTGTGCACACCTCCATGTGGACACACTCATTCTAACAGTTCAGTGTGCACACCTCCATGTGGATACACTCATTCTAACAATACAGTGTGCACACCTCCATGTGGACATATTCTAACAGTTCAGTGTGCACACCTCCATGTGGACACATTCATTCTAACAGTTCAGTGTGCACACCTCCATGTGGACACACTCATTCTACCAGTTCAGTGTGCACACCTCCATGTGGACACACTCATTCTAACAATACAGTGTGCACACCTCCATGTGGGCACATTCATTCTAACAGTTCAGTGTGCACACCTCCATGTGGACACACTCATTCTAACAGTTCAGTGTGCACACCTCCATGTGAACACACACATTCTAACAGTTCAGTGTGCACACCTCCATGTGGACACACTCATTCTAACAGTTCAGTGTGCACACCTCCATGTGGAAAAATTCTAACACTTCAGGGTGCACACCTCCATGTGGACACACTCATTCTAACATTTCAGTGTGCACACCTCCACAGGAACACACTCATTCTAACAGTTCAGTGTGCACACCCCCATGTGGACACACACATTCTAACAGTTCAGTGTGCACCGCTCCATGTGGGCACACTCATTCTAACACTTCAGTGTGCACACTTCCATGTGGACACACTCATTCTAACAGTTCAGTGTGCACACCTCCATGTGGACACACTCATTCTAACAATACACTGTGCACACCTCCATGTGGACATATTCTAACAGTTCAGTGTGCACACCTCTATGTGGATACACTCCTTCTTTTATTACAGTGTGCACACCTCCATGTGGACATATTCTAACATTTCAGTGTGCACACCTCCATGTGGGCACACTCATTCTAACAGTTCAGTGTGCACACCTCCATGTGGACACACTCATTCTAACAGTTCAGTGTGCACACCTCCATGTGGACACACTCATTCTAACAGTTCAGTGTGCACACCTCCATGTGGACACACTCATTCTAACAGTTCAGTGTGCACACCTCCATGTGGATACACTCATTCTAACAATACAGTGTGCACACCTCCATGTGGACATATTCTAACAGTTCAGTGTGCACACCTCCATGTGGACACACTCATTCTAACAGTTCAGTGTGCACACCTCCATGTGGACACACTCATTCTACCAGTTCAGTGTGCACACCTCCATGTGGACACACTCATTCTAACAGTTCAGTGTGCACACCTCCATGTGGACATATTCTAACAGTTCAGTGTGCACACCTCCATGTGGGCACACTCATTCTAACAGTTCAGTGTGCACACCTCCATGTGGACACACTCATTCTAACAGTTCAGTGCACACACCTCCATGTGGACACACTCATTCTAACAGTTCAGTGTGCACATCTCCACAGGGATACACTCATTCTAACAGTTCAGTGTGCACACCTCCATGTGGACACACTCATTCTAACAGTTCAGTGTGCACACCTCCATGTGGACACACTCATTCTACCAGTTCAGTGTGCACACCTCCATGTGGACACACTCATTCTAACAATACAGTGTGCACACCTCCATGTGGGCACATTCATTCTAACAGTTCAGTGTGCACACCTCCATGTGGACACACTCATTCTAACAGTTCAGTGTGCACACCTCCATGTGAACACACACATTCTAACAGTTCAGTGTGCACACCTCCATGTGGACACACTCATTCTAACAGTTCAGTGTGCACACCTCCATGTGGAAAAATTCTAACACTTCAGGGTGCACACCTCTATGTGGATACACTCCTTCTTTTATTACAGTGTGCACACCTCCATGTGGACATATTCTAACATTTCAGTGTGCACACCTCCATGTGGGCACACTCATTCTAACAGTTCAGTGTGCACACCTCCATGTGGACACACTCATTCTAACAGTTCAGTGCGCACACCTCCATGTGGACACACTCATTCTAACAGTTCAGTGTGCACATCTCCACAGGGATACACTCAATCTAACAGTTCAGTGTGCACACCTCCATGTGGGCACACTCATTCTAACAGTTCAGTGTGCACACTTCCATGTGGACACACTCATTCTAACAGTTCAGTGTGCACACCTCCATGTGGACACACTCAATCTAACAGTTCAGTGTACACACCTCCATGTGGACACACTCATTCTAACAGTTCAGTGTGCACACCTCCATGTGGACACACTCATTCTAACAGTTCAGTGTGCACACCTCCATGTGGACACACTCATTCTAACAGTTCAGTGTGCACACCTCCATGTGGGCAAACTCATTCTAACAGTTCAGTGTGCACACCTCCATGTGGACACACTCATTCTGACAGTTCAGTGTGCACACCTTCATGTGGACACACTCATTCTGACAGTTCAGTGTGCACACCTCCATGTGGACACACTCATTCTAACAGTTCAGTGTGCACACCTCCATGTGGACACACTTATTTTAACAGTTGAGTGTGCACGCCTCCATGTGGACACACTCATTCTAACATTTCAGTGTGCACACCTCCATGTGGACACACTCATTCTAACAATACAGTGTGCACACCTCCATGTGGACATATTCTAACAGTTCAGTGTGCACACCTCCATGTGGGCACACTCATTCTAACAGTTCAGTGTGCACACTTCCTTATGGACACACTCATTCTAACAGTTCAGTGTGCACACCTCCATGTGGACACACTCATTCTAACAATAGAGTGTGCACACCTCCATGTGGACATATTCTAACCGTTCAGTGTGCACAACTCCATGTGGGCACACTCATTCTAACAGTTCAGTGTGCACACCTCCATGTGGACACACTCATTCTAACATTTCAGTGTGCACACCTCCATGTGGACACACTCATTCTAACAATACAGTGTGCACACCTCCATGTGGACATATTCTAACAGTTCAGTGTGCACACCTCCATGTGGACACACTCATTCTAACAGTTCAGTGTGCACACCTCCATGTGGACACACTCATTCTAACAGTTCAGTGTGCACACCTCCATGTGGACACACTCATTCTAACATTTCAGTGTGCACACCTCCATGTGGACACACTCATTCTACCAGTTCAGTGTGCACACCTCCATGTGGACACACTCATTCTAACAGTTCAGTGTGCACACCTCCATGTGGACATATTCTAACAGTTCAGTGTGCACACCTCCATGTGGGCACACTCATTCTAACAGTTCAGTGTGCACACCTCCATGTGGACACACTCATTCTAACAGTTCAGTGCACACAACTCCATGTGGACACACTCATTCTAACAGTTCAGTGCACACAACTCCATGTGGACACACACATTCTAACAGTTCAGTGTGCACACCTCCATGTGGACACACTCATTCTAACAGTTCAGTGTGCACACCTCCATGTGGACAAATTCTAACACTTCAGTGTGCACACCTCCATGTGGACACACTCATTCTAACATTTCAGTGTGCACACCTCCACAGGAACACACTCATTCTAACAGTTCAGTGTGCACACCCCCATGTGGACACACACATTCTAACAGTTCAGTGTGCACCGCTCCAGGTGGGCACACTCATTCTAACACTTCAGTGTGCACACTTCCAAGTGGACACACTCATTCTAACAGTTCAGTGTGCACACCTCCATGTGGACACACTCATTCTAACAATACAGTGTGCACACCTCCATGTGGACATATTCTAACAGTTCAGTGTGCACACCTCCATGTGGATACACTCATTCTTATATTACAGTGTGCACACCTCCATGTGGACATATTCTAACATTTCAGTGTGCACACCTCCATGTGGGCACACTCATTCTAAAAGTTCAGTGTGCACACCTCCATGTGGACACACTCATTCTAACAGTTCAGTGTGCACAACTCCATGTGGACACACTCATTCTAACATTTCAGTGTGCACACCTCCATGTGGACACACTCATTCTAACAGTTCAGTGTGCACAACTCCATGTGGACACACTCATTCTAACATTTCAGTGTGCACACCTCCATGTGGACACACTCATTCTAACAATACAGTGTGCACACCTCCATGTGGACATATTCTAACAGTTCAGTGTGCACACCTCCATGTGGGCACACTCATTCTAACAGTTCAGTGTGCACACTTCCTTATGGACACACTCATTCTAACAATTCAGTGTGTACACCTCCATGTGGACACACTCATTCTAACAATAGAGTGTGCACACCTCCATGTGGACATATTCTAACCGTTCAGTGTGCACACCTCCATGTGGGCACACTCATTCTAACAGTTCAGTGTGCACACCTCCATGTGGACACACTCATTCTAACAGTTCAGTGCGCACACCTCCATGTGGACACACTCATTCTAACAGTTCAGTGTGCACATCTCCACAGGGATACACTCATTCTAACAGTTCAGTGTGCACACCTCCATGTGGGCACACTCATTCTAACAGTTCAGTGTGCACACTTCCATGTGGACACACTCATTCTAACAGTTCAGTGTGCACACCTCCATGTGGACACACTCAATCTAACAGTTCAGTGTACACACCTCCATGTGGACACACTCATTCTAACAGTTCAGTGTGCACACCTCCATGTGGACACACTCATTCTAACAGTTCAGTGTGCACACCTCCATGTGGACACACTCATTCTAACAGTTCAGTGTACACAACTCCATGTGGGCACACTCATTCTAACAGTTCAGTGTGCACACCTCCATGTGGACACACTCATTCTAACAGTTCAATGTGCACACCTTCATGTGGACACACTCATTGTGACAGTTCAGTGTGCACACCTCCATGTGGACACACTCATTCAAACAGTTCAGTGTGCACACCTCCATGTGGACACACTCATTCTAACAGTTCAGTGTGCACGCCTCCATGTGGACACACTCATTCTAACAGTTCAATGTGCACACCTCCATGTGGACACAATCATTCTAACAGTTCAGTGAGCACACCTCCATGTGGACACACTCATTCTAACAGTTCAGTGTGCACACTTCCATGTGGACACACTCATTCTTACAGTTCAGTGTGCACACCTCCCAGGGACACACTAATTCTAACATTTCAATGTGCATACCTCCACAGGGACACACTCATTCTAACAGTTCCGTGTGCACACCTCCATGTGGGCACACTCATTCTAAAAGTTCAGTGTGCACACTTCCATGTGGACACACTCATTCTAACAGTTCAGTGTGCACACCTCCATGTGGACACACTCATTCTAACAGTTCAGTGTGCACACCTCCATGTGACACACTCATTCTAACAGTTCAGTGTGCACACCTCCATGTGGACACACTCATTCTAACAGTTCAGTGTGCACACCCCCATGAGGACACACACATTCTAACAGTTCAGTGTGCACACCTCCATGATGGCACACTCATTCTAACAGTTCAGTGTGCACACTTCCATGTGGACACTCTCATTCTAACAGTTCAGTGTGCACACCTCCATGTGGGCACACTCATTCTAACAGTTCAGTGTGCACACTTCAATGTGGACCCACTCATTCTAACAGTTCAGTGTGCACACCTCCATGTGGGCACACTCATTCTAACAGTTCAGTGTGCACACTTCCATGTGGACACACTCATTCTAACAGTTCAGTGTGCACACCTCCATGTGGACACACTCAATCTAACAGTTCAGTGTACATAGCTCCATGTGGACACACTCATTCTAACAGTTCAGTGTGCACACCTCCATGTGGACACACTCATTCTAACAGTTCAGTGTGCACACCTCCATGTGGACACACTCATTCTAACAGTTCAGTGTGCACACCTCCATGTGGGCAAACTCATTCTAACAGTTCAGTGTGCACACCTCCATGTGGACACACTCATTCTAACAATACAGTGTGCACACCTCCATGTGGACATATTCTAACAGTTCAGTGTGCACACCTCCATGTGGGCACACTCATTCTAACTGTTCAGTGTGCACACCTCCATGTGGACACACTCATTCTAACAGTTCAGTGTGCACACCTCCATGTGGACACACTCATTATAACAGTTCAGTGTGCACATCTCCACAGGTTTACACTCATTATAACAGTTCAGTGTGCACACCTCCATGTGGACACACTCATTCTAACAGTTCAGTGTGCACACCTCCATGATGGCACACTCATTCTAACAGTTCAGTGTGCACACTTCCATGTGGACACTCTCTTTCTAACAGTTCAGTGTGCACACCTCCATGTGGACACACTCATTCTAACAGTTCAGTGTACACACCTCCATGTGGACACACTCATTCTAACAGTTCAGTTTGCACACCTCCAATGGACACACTCATTCTAACAATACAGTGTGCACACCTCCATGTGGACACACTCATTCTAACAGTTCAGTGTGCACACCTCCATGTGGACACACTCATTCTAACAGTTCAGTGTGCACACCGCCATGTGGACACACTCATTCTAACAGTTCAGTGTGCACACCTCCATGTGGACACACTCATTCTAACAGTTCAGTGTGCACACCTCCATGTGGACACACTCATTCTAACAGTTCAGTGTGCACACATCCATGTGGACACACTCATTCTACCAGTTAAGTGTGCACACCTCCATGTGGACACACTCATTCTAACAGTTCAGTGTGCACACCTCCATGTGGACACACTCATTCTAACAATACAGTGTGCACACCTCCATGTGGACATATTCTAACAGTTCAGTGTGCACACCTCCATGTGGACACACTCATTCTAACAGTTCAGTGTGCACACCTCCATGTGGACACACTCATTCTACCAGTTCAGTGTGCACACCTCCATGTGGACACACTCATTCTAACAGTTCAGTGTGCACACCTCCATGTGGACATATTCTAACAGTTCAGTGTGCACACCTCCATGTGGGCACACTCATTCTAACAGTTCAGTGTGCACACCTCCATGTGGACACACTCATTCTAACAGTTCAGTGCACACACCTCCATGTGGACACACTCATTCTAACAGTTCAGTGTGCACATCTCCACAGGGATACACTCATTCTAACAGTTCAGTGTGCACACCTCCATGTGGGCACACTCATTCTAACAGTTCAGTGTACACACTTCCATATGGGCACACTCATTCTAACAGTTCAGTGTGCACACCTCCATGTAGGCAACTCATTCTAACAGTTCAGTGTGCACACCTCCATGTGGGCACACTCATTCTAACAGTTCAGTGTGCACACCTCCATGTGGACACACTCATTCTAACAGTTCAGTGTGCACACCTCCATGTGCACACACACATTCTAACAGTTCAGTGTGCACACCTCCATGTGGACACACTCATTCTAACAGTTCAGTGTGCACACCTCCATGTGGAAAAATTCTAACACTTCAGTGTGCACACCTCCATGTGGACACACTCATTCTAACATTTCAGTGTGCACACCTCCACAGGAACACACTCATTCTAACAGTTCAGTGTGCACACCCCCATGTGGACACACACATTCTAACATTTCAGTGTGCACCGCTCCATGTGGGCACACTCATTCTAACACTTCAGTGTGCACACTTCCATGTGGACACACTCATTCTAACAGTTCAGTGTGCACACCTCCATGTGGACACACTCATTCTAACAATACAGTGTGCACACCTCCATGTGGACATATTCTAACAGTTCAGTGTGCACACCTCCATGTGGATACACTCATTCTTATATTACAGTGTGCACACCTCCATGTGGACATATTCTAACAATACAGTGTGCACACCTCCATGTGGACATATTCTAACAGTTCAGTGTGCACACCTCCATGTGGATACACTCATTCTTATATTACAGTGTGCACACCTCCATGTGGACATATTCTAACATTTCAGTGTGCACACCTCCATGTGGGCACACTCATTCTAACAGTTCAGTGTGCACACCTCCATGTGGACACACTCATTCTAACAGTTCAGTGTGCACACCTCCATGTGGACACACTCATTCTAACAGTTCAGTGTGCACACCTCCATGTGGATACACTCATTCTAACAATACAGTGTGCACACCTCCATGTGGACATATTCTAACAGTTCAGTGTGCACACCTCCATGTGGACACACTCATTCTAACAGTTCAGTGTGCACACCTCCATGTGGACACACTCATTCTACCAGTTCAGTGTGCACACCTCCATGTGGACACACTCATTCTAACAGTTCAGTGTGCACACCTCCATGTGGACATATTCTAACAGTTCAGTGTGCACACCTCCATGTGGGCACACTCATTCTAACAGTTCAGTGTGCACACCTCCATGTGGACACACTCATTCTAACAGTTCAGTGCACACACCTCCATGTGGACACACTCATTCTAACAGTTCAGTGTGCACATCTCCACAGGGATACACTCATTCTAACAGTTCAGTGTGCACACCTCCATGTGGGCACACTCATTCTAACAGTTCAGTGTACACACTTCCATATGGGCACACTCATTCTAACAGTTCAGTGTGCACACCTCCATGTAGGCAACTCATTCTAACAGTTCAGTGTGCACACCTCCATGTGGGCACACTCATTCTAACAGTTCAGTGTGCACACCTCCATGTGGACACACTCATTCTAACAGTTCAGTGTGCACACCTCCATGTGCACACACACATTCTAACAGTTCAGTGTGCACACCTCCATGTGGACACACTCATTCTAACAGTTCAGTGTGCACACCTCCATGTGGAAAAATTCTAACACTTCAGTGTGCACACCTCCATGTGGACACACTCATTCTAACATTTCAGTGTGCACACCTCCACAGGAACACACTCATTCTAACAGTTCAGTGTGCACACCCCCATGTGGACACACACATTCTAACAGTTCAGTGTGCACCGCTCCATGTGGGCACACTCATTCTAACACTTCAGTGTGCACACTTCCATGTGGACACACTCATTCTAACAGTTCAGTGTGCACACCTCCATGTGGACACACTCATTCTAACAATACAGTGTGCACACCTCCATGTGGACATATTCTAACAGTTCAGTGTGCACACCTCCATGTGGATACACTCATTCTTATATTACAGTGTGCACACCTCCATGTGGACATATTCTAACAATACAGTGTGCACACCTCCATGTGGACATATTCTAACAGTTCAGTGTGCACACCTCCATGTGGATACACTCATTCTTATATTACAGTGTGCACACCTCCATGTGGACATATTCTAACATTTCAGTGTGCACACCTCCATGTGGGCACACTCATTCTAACAGTTCAGTGTGCACACCTCCATGTGGACACACTCATTCTAACAGTTCAGTGCGCACACCTCCATGTGGAGACACTCATTCTAACAGTTCAGTGTGCACATCTCCACAGGGATACACTCATTCTAACAGTTCAGTGTGCACACCTCCATGTGGGCACACTCATTCTAACAGTTCAGTGTGCACACTTCCATGTGGACACACTCATTCTAACAGTTCAGTGTGCACACCTCCATGTGGACACACTCAATCTAACAGTTCAGTGTACACACCTCCATGTGGACACACTCATTCTAACAGTTCAGTGTGCACACCTCCATGTGGACACACTCATTCTAACAGTTCAGTGTGCACACCTCCATGTGGACACACTCATTCTAACAGTTCAGTGTGCACACCTCCATGTGGGCAAACTCATTCTAACAGTTCAGTGTGCACACCTCCATGTGGACACACTCATTCTGACAGTTCAGTGTGCACGCCTCCATGTGGACACACTCATTCTAACATTTCAGTGTGCACACCTCCATGTGGACACACTCATTCTAACAATACAGTGTGCACACCTCCATGTGGACATATTCTAACAGTTCAGTGTGCACACCTCCATGTGGGCACACTCATTCTAACAGTTCAGTGTGCACACTTCCTTATGGACACACTCATTCTAACAGTTCAGGGTGCACACCTCCATGTGGACACACTCATTCTAACAATAGAGTGTGCACACCTCCATGTGGTCATATTCTAACCGTTCAGTGTGCACACCTCCATGTGGGCACACTCATTCTAACAGTTCAGTGTGCACACCTCCATGTGGACACACTCATTCTAACAGTTCAGTGTGCACACCTCCATGTGGACACACTCATTGTAACATTTCAGTGTGCACACCTCCATGTGGACATATTCTAACAGTTCAGTGTGCACACCTCCATGTGGGCACACTCATTCTAACTGTTCAGTGTGCACACCTCCATGTGGACACACTCATTCTAACAGTTCAGTGTGCACACCTCCATGTGGACACACTCATTCTAACAGTTCAGTGTGCACACCTCCATGTGGACACACTCATTATAACAGTTCAGTGTGCACATCTCCACAGGTTTACACTCATTCTAACAGTTCAGTGTTCACACCTCCATGTGGACACACTCATTCTAACAGTTCAGTGTGCACACCTCCATGATGGCACACTCATTCTAACAGTTCAGTGTGCACACTTCCATGTGGACACTCTCATTCTAACAGTTCAGTGTGCACACCTCCATGTGGACACACTCATTTTAACAGTTCAGTGTACACACCTCCATGTGGACACACTCATTCTAACAGTTCAGTTTGCACACCTCCAATGGACACACTCATTCTAACAATACAGTGTGCACACCGCCATGTGGACACAATCATTCTAACAGTTCAGTGTGCACACCTCCATGTGGACACACTCATTCTAACAGTTCAGTGTGCACACCGCCATGTGGACACACTCATTCTAACAGTTC